>NW_015387047.1:268911-285328 GCF_001527695.2 Protobothrops mucrosquamatus | reverse complement strand
GCCACTGGCCTGAGACAAAAATCAGATCCAACGTGTGTCCACCCGTGTGAGTGGGGGCATGTATTAATTGGGTCAAGTCCAAGGCCGTCATGGAAGCCAAGAACTCCTGAGCTGCCGCCGACGTCTCACCCACTGATGGCAGGTTGAAATCCCCCAAGACCATAAGTCTGGGGGTCCCAACCGCCACCCCGGCTATCACATCAGCCAGCTCAGGCAGGGCTGTTGATACATAGTAGGGAGCCAGGTATATAATCAACAAGCCCACTTGCACCCCTTGCCCCCATTTCACCAGGAGGGACTCCACGCCATCTATCTGAGGCACAGTGGTCTCCCTAGGACAAAGGCTCTCCCTTATAATGACCGCTACCCCCCCACCCCTACCCCGGGTCCTCGGCCGATGAAATGCCTGAAAACCCGGCGGGCAGATGTCCACCAGAGGCACTCCTCCTTCTACGCCCAGCCAGGTCTCAGTAATACCTGCCAGGTCCGCACCCCCCTCTAAAATAAGGTCTTGTATGAGGGGGGCCTTATTAACCACGGACCTGGCATTACATAGCATCAGCCGGTGGATAGATAGATAGATAGATAGATAGATAGATAGATAGATAGATAGATAGATAGATAGATAGATAGATAGATAGATAGATAGATAGATAGATAGATAGATAGATAGATAGATAGATATAGATATGAGTTGGTATGACATTGGAACACTAAAAATAACTGCAAAGTAAATAAAATTTAATTTGCAAGATCCAACACATTGGTAAGACCACTCTTTGAATATTGCATACAATTTTAGTTTTCATGATATAAAAAAGATGTTGAGACTCTAGAAAGAGTGCAGAGAAGAGCAACAAAGATGATGTATGTATGTATGTATGTATGTATGTATGTATGTATGTATGTATGTATGTATGAAGATAGATAGATAGATAGATAGATAGATAGACAGACAGACAGACAGACAGACAGACAGACAGACAGACAGACAGACAGACAGACAGACAGACAGACAGATAGTCGGATCTTCTTTGAACAGTTTACTAGTTCTCTATTTTTTTTAAATCCCAGTTAGTAGCCAGCTAGCCGGTAGCCTAGCTTGGTGAAATGTTATGAATCTGACCCCTGGTCAGAGGGATTTTGATTAGTGTATGTTTTTGTATATCTTTGGGTGTATACATGTTGACCCCCAACTGAGTGTCTTGAAAGTCATTCAGTCAGGGAAATCATTTTATAAATAAGGAACATATGATTGCTCTTACTCCCTGTTGTATTTTTATACAGTGTTCTTGGCTCCACGCAATCAAAACTGCCTAGCTGGTTTACTAACCTGCCTAAACTGATTTGCTGTCTAAATGGTTCAGAGCACCAATTTTCATAAAAGAGGCACCTTCTATTTCTCTTCCTCTTAAAATCATTGTCACCAATAATGGCTGGATTTCCACTACTTATGAGCTGATATTCCAAATTATTCTTAACAATTCACTGTCAGAAGCCAGTGTAATAGTTTCCCTGAATATTCAAAAGTCTAAGTTGATGTCTGGTCTGTGAAGTGGTTATTAGTAGGAACCGCTCTGCAGTCAAACTACAAATGCTGTTATTACCCTTTTAGGTCTTCATCAGATTAATTATGCATAACAAAGACTGCACCTTATAAATAAGGTATGAATACACAAAATGCTACGCTACCTTGTTGATAGAAGCAGCCAAGGAAATTTAATCATTAAGCTTCCAGCAGTAATCAAAACCATCAAAGATTAACTGTATTATGTCAAATTAAATCAGAGGAAAGACTGCTAAATTTAAATATGTTTTGCTGTCAAGGGAATGCCACCTTGATTTTTCTTAAGAATTGAAGCCACTTTGAAAGAAGAGAAGTTACGGGGGGGGGGGGGTTGAAAAAAAATCTGCTTTTAAAAAAGAGGAGACCAGATTGTGAATCTCACATTGATGGGTCTTTGGTCTTCTTTTAGCTTGGTTGTTTTCTTGCAGATGTTTTATTACCCAAACTAAGTAACATCGTCAGTGACTAGCATGATGACTCGATATGACATTGGAACACTAAAAAATAACTGCAAATTAAATAAAATTTAATTTTGCAAGATCCAATGCATTGGTAAGACCACACTTGGACTATTGCATACAATTTTGGTCGCCACGATGTAAAAAAAGATGCTGAGACTCTAAAAAAAAAGTGCAGAGAAACGCAACAAAGATGATTAGGGGGCTGGAGACTAAAACATATGAAGAACAGTGGCAGGAATTGGGGATGGCTAGTTTCCTTTTTTTTAAGGATAGCTCCCTGGCTTTTGAAATCCGTAATCATTACGGATCGTTTTCCTCTGCCTTCGTGTCTTCCCCTTCAAGATGCCTGAAAAAAGTAGGCATTTTTACCAAATTGAATCTCGGAGGAGTTGACAATTTTATTTTGCATGAAAAAGGGCCATGAATATTTGACTGCCTTTGATATTTATGATGGGAAGTTTGATATTTATTATAGGAAGTTTAAATACATGGTAATGCCATTCAGATTAATCCCCTCAGTCTTCATGTGATTTGTGAATGTTTTCTTGATATTTTGATGCCTTTTTGGGGGGTTGTTTATTTGGATGAGTTGCTTATTTAACTCTGAAAAGATCCTGATCTCCACATTAAAAAAAAAAAGTTGGGGCAATCCTTCCATGAATTTATTATTATACCCTCTATTTTAAGCTAGAGAAATGTATTGTTATTACACCTGTATTGGACTACTTGGCTGACTTATTTTCTCGGGAGAAATTAATATAGATCCAGCAATAATTTACTCCATTATCAGATGTGGGGAGAACACTGCACTATTAGGGATGTATAATATTTGAGGAACTTTGTCCATTTTTATCAGTGCTAATTTTGCAACACTATTCATACCACTAACACATTTTGTGAACTGTGGTGAATGTAGTCTGGATTCCCAGAAGGGAGGGGCTGAATTCCAGAGGACAAAGAGGCAGTGAAGCTTAGATAGATAGATAGATAGATAGATAGATAGATAGATAGATAGATAGATAGATAGATAGATAGATAGATAGATAGATAGATAGATAGATAGATAGATAGGCAAAAAAACCCACAATTGTATAGGTATAGACTAGGAGAAACTTGCATTGGGGTTTTTGTGGTGGCTGTAGCAAATGGCTGGCTCAAATTTAAATGATTGTCTGCTAGAAGTAAAAGATCCCTCTTGAAGTTAATGCTGTTGAGCCATGTTTCACTTAATCTGTACCCGTACATTTGGTTTTTCCTCCCTAAGTGTAAGACCCTGCTTTTCTGTACATTGAAGTTTGTTTTGTTTGATAGGGCCCATTATTCAAAGATGTAGATCTAGATGTAGATACAAGCTCCATGTAGAATAGAATAGAATAGAATAGAATAGAATAGAATAGAATAGAATAGAATAGAATAGAATAACAGAGTTGGAAGAGACCTTGGAGATCTTCTAGTCCACCCCCCTGCTCAGGCAGGAAACCCTATACCATTTCAGACAAATAGTTGTCCAATCTCTTCTTAAAAACTTCCAGTGTTTGAACATCCACAACTTCTGGAGGCAAGTTGTTCCACTGGTTAATTGTTCTAACTGTCATTGCTTCTTGTTCTGCTCTCAGGTGCTCTGGAGAATAGCTTGACATCCTCTTCTTTTTGGCAACCCCTGAGGTATTGGAACACTGCTCTTCTTCTTCTTCTTCTTCTTCTTCTTCTTCTTCTTCTTCTTCTTCTTCTTCTTCTTCTTCTTCTTCTTCTTCTTCTTCTTCTTCTTCTTCTTCTTCTTCTTCTTCTTCTTCTTCTTCTTCTTCTTCTTCTTCTTCTTCTTCTTCTTCTTCTTCTTCTTCTTCTTCTTCTTNCCCCCCCACCCTTTCTACACCGCAGCCCCCAGACATGGCTGGTCCTGACCTAAGGGGAACCTCCCCCCTCCCCCCCCATACCCCCTAAAAAATTTTCAAAACACCCCTCTAAAAATCTAGTCAATTTGGGTTTTTTCCCATTTACTGCAGCACACCACCTCTCAGGGCACCACACCCCTTCATTAAGGTAGGCCCTCAATAGTGATTTGGGCCAGGCCTGCGCGAGAGGGAAATCGCGCAAGGCCAGCAGATCTAACCTTGAGTACATCCCCTCAAATTTGATAAGTCCGGCAGCGGGACCGGGGGAGAAAAACAGTCCTCGTGAAGTTAATCCTTGGTAGGTGGTAGGGGTAGGACTAAATTCGGGCCCAAAGCAGCCAGTTCTTCAAACCCCCAACAGGCAAGTCTGTAGCCGAAAGCAAGCCAAGTTCTCCAAGGCAAACACCAGGCTGCCGGGCCGCCGGCCACATCCCATGGCAGTAAAAGTCTCCAGGCCACATCCCATGGCAGTAAAAGTCTCCAGGCCGCTCGCCCATGGCAGTAAAAGTCTCCAGGCCACATCCCATGGCAGTAAAAGTCTCCAGGCCGCTCGCCCACCCCCAGCCGCCACATCCCCAAGTTACCAAACCACCGGGCTATCGGGCCGCCGGGTTGCCAAGCCGCCGGACCGGACCGCCGTCGGGACGCTTGGGCCGCTAGGCCCTTGGGCCGCCAGCAGACTGCCTCAGGGCTGCTAGCTGCCGGGTTGATGGGTCGGCGAGTCGCCCCAGAGCTGCTGGGCTGCCATGCCGCCACAAGGCAAGCCACCGGGCCGGGTCGCTGGGCCGCTGGGCTGCTAGAAGGCCGGGAAGGTCGCTGGGTTGCCGGACAAGTCGCCGGGCCGCTGCTAGGCCACCAGGCTGCCAAAAAACGCCCGCCCGTCCACATCTCGCCGCGGGGTCCACCAGGGTCCACCAGGCCGTCAAATCCCCATCCACTCGCCATCCGCTCACAGGGGGAATCCGGAAAGGTCTAGCTCACCAGGTCCACATCTCGGCCGGTTCCACCCCCATTGCGAGGCCCCATTTCCCGCTGCCGGCTCCGCTATCTCACGGAGGCGGTCGGAGTCGATCCGCCATCTTCGGGCATGGTAGAACTTGTCCTTTCCCCATAGCTACTTCATAATTCCATGCTATTATTTCAGGATTCTGCCCCCTCATTTAATTGAGTTGGGAGAACCATGAACTATGTTACTTCAGATTGTATATAAAAGGGTTTTTTTCCAACGAGGAATTGAATTACTTTCTCTTTAAAGTACTTCAGAATGTTCTAATATATTTCCTGTCTATTTTTATCTTTTGCTTTTATTCTACAGTCATTGATTTTTGTTTGACTAAACATCTGGTTTGTGATGAAGATACCAACTATCAGAGTTTGAGACTTTGTTGGGCATCTAAGAACAGCTGTGATCAGAGGAGGGGTAAGGGGATTTCATTATATAAAATTCCAGGTCTTTTGGAGACCCTAATCCTAAAAACATTTTATGTATGGAGTCTGTCATATATATAATGTGAAGTAAAATTATTTACTTCATCTGTAATTAATGTTTGCACTAAGACATACGTGCTTGCTCTTACTACTTACTACTATTACTACTACTCCGCAGAACCAGGCTGTGGAAGCAAGTGAAGCTGCATCTGCAAATGCGCAGGATCTAGGTAGCACACAAGACCATCTCCTCCCCCCTGCCTGGTCTGTGGGAAAATGGTCTTTTCCAGAAACCAGTCCCTAGTGCGAAAAAGGTTGGGGATCACTGGTTTAAGTAACCACATATGTATTTCAGAAATAAAAACAGAGATGATTAGATGGCCAAGCCACTTTCAGTGACAAAGCTGTTTAACTTCATATGTGTGCATGTGGTGGACTGAGGGGGAAAGTTCCTTCCCTATCATTAAATCTTTATCCAAGGTTGGCACTATTGTAGTATTTGACTTCAGACAACTGTTTGTGAAAGCTATTAAATAATGGAACAGCCTGCCTCCTGAAATCATGGGTGCTCCATTCCTGGAAGTGGTTGGACAGCCATTTGTCTAGGATGGTGTGAGGATTCATTCACTGGCCAGGAACTGGACTAGAAAAACAGCTTCAAGGTCCTTTCCAACCCAATGATTCTATAATTCTACATTTGCAGTAGAGTTGTTTATGATTAAGAGCAATGGTATTCATAAAATGTGTTAATTAAAATTATCCTGTATTAAATTAAAAACTATGGTGTTCCTTGTAAAAATATATCTTAAATCATTATCTCACAGTCTTTGCATTGTGGAATGTTTTGCTAATAATGACATGTAGGCAGAGTCAAGTTAGGCATTTTCCCAATTTTTGAGAACCTTGAATCCAAAAGGTTCCCCATTGTTGGTCTAGACTAAAATAATCTTTTGATGATTCCAGAAGCCATTGTTGTGCTCAGACTTTGATTGTGAACGGGCAACCAGGGTGTTCTAATACTGGTCCCTGCTGCCATTAATAAGTCTAAGTGGTATTGCAGCTTTTGAATTGTGAGTGCTGAAGTTTTTTCTTTAATGTAAAGGTCGAGCTGGCCGTGTGTCTAAAGGATACTGCTACAGACTAGTATACAAAGACTTCTGGGCAAACTGTATACCGGAAAGCACTATGCCTGAGATGATGGTAAGAACAACATACACCATTTGCCTGATTTTATATTGGGAAGACCAGTTATATTTCTGCTGACCACCCAAAAATAGCCATTATGTTTAAGAACAATGACAGGAAGTGATGAGAACTCACTGATAAACACATCAAAGGATGATAGAAGGACAGTTTTAGATTCTGACATTCTTCGGAACAATCGATAACTAGTTATAATGAAGCCATCAGCAAACGATTGTTACCTAAATCTGGTACATTCAATAGACAATTCTGGAAGAGAAATATTTTTCTGGCTGTTACTTGATTCTTTTTTTGCAATTCACTCATTGTAACAAATTGACTGAAAAAAGATATGTAGTGTCCAATTAGCTTTCCAAATTTTTTAAGATAATGCTTCAAAGTTATCTCACGCAATTCCGCTATCCACAATCATTGGACAGCATACAAACTTAATTTATTATTATGTACACAACAATATAAAAGACTAAAACATACGAAGAACAGCTGTAGGACTTGGGTTTGGCTAGTCTAAAGAAAAGAAGAAATAGGGGAGACATGATAGCAGTATTCCAGTATTTGAGGGGCTGCTACAAAGAATATGAGGGCAAATTATTTTCCAAAGCACCAGAGGGCAGGACAAGAAACAATGGTTGGAAACTGATCAAAGAGAGAAGCAACCTGGAATTAAGGAGAAACTTCCTGACAGTGAGGACAACTAACTAGTGGAACAGGTTGCCTCCAGAAATCATGGGCATTCCATCACTGGAGGTTTTTAAGAAGAGACTGGACAGTCACTTGTCTCAGATGGTGTAGCAGGGGGCTGGACTAGAAGACCTCCAAGGTCCCTTCCAGCTCTGCTCCTATTCTTATTCTTATTCTTATTCTTATTCTTATTCTTATTCTTATTCTTATTCTTATTCTTATTCTTATTCTTATTCTTATTCTATTCTATTCTATTCTATTCTATTCTATTCTATTCCATTCTATTCTATTCTATTCTATTCTATATTATTCTAAAACCACAGCTACCAGTTCTTTAACTGGTGTTGGCTTACAAATATATCAAGGGTCTTCCCAAGAACCCAGGATGCTCTAATCTACTGGCATACTATACAGGCGGTCCTCCCTTAACCACAATTGAACCCAGAATTTCTGTAATTACCCTCATTAAGTGTGGCACTACCTGATCTGACTCAATTTTACAACAATTTTTACAATGGTCATAAAGCAAATTATCATGGTCTTTCAACGAATCACATGATCATTAAACATGTGATTCTCACTATTCTGAGTGAGAATTTTTTTTTCAGAATCCTGCTAAAAGTATTGCAAATTGTGGTCTCTTGACCAGGAGACTCTACAACCAGTCATAAATCCGCTTAGAGCAAACCACCTAGAGTAGTCCCATGGCGAGATAGGCGGCAAACTAAACAAATAAATAAATGTGAGCCAGTTGCCAAGTGCCTGAAGTGTGACCGTGTGAATGTGGGGTTTGTGTGTGTGTTGTAATTTCAAGAACAGAACGTAAGCTGTTCCAAGAAAAGCTGCCTTTTGCAATTGACTGGTGATGATTTTGTCAATGCTGTTGGTATTCAAGTGCTGCTTCAAATGTTTTGGGATTGCATTTGGCTGTATGAGCTTTTGCTTCACAAAATCCATTCTTTTTACAGGTGGCATTTTTCTCTTGATCATTTTCTTGTGTGGCCTTGGATAGTTGTGGTTGTCCATTTGGATCTGGGCAGCAAAATAGAAGCCACATACTGTTAGAATGTGCAGTTTGAGGACTGAACGTTTGCCCCAAACTTTCTGCATTTAGTAGCAAGGAAGTGAGCAAAATAACAGAGAATGCTGTATCAGTCTCACCTCTTGTATTGCCAGTTACACGGCTTCCAACTTGCTGCTCAGCTCATTAATACTACTTATGGGTAAACTGTAAATTTTGCAAACTGTAAATTTTAAATTTCCAGGCAGCCTTTTACAGCAAATCAACTAAGGCAGTATTTCCTTGAAACATTTCCTTAGACTGCCCCAAACATCTGGGTGTGTTACCTTTTTCACACCAGCTGAATTCCCCCACACGCTTCTCACAGTTTTCACATTCATTTTTAGAAAAAGATAGTATTTCTGCTTATTGAATAAAAAATATGACAATGTATCTACATGGCAGGGGGTTGGACTGGAAGACCTCCAAGGTCCCTGTCAACTTTGTTATTCTGTTATCTATAGGTTGCACATAGCATAAAAGCAAATAGCTTTACCAGCTACTACTGTTAAAAAAATCCTCAGGAATATTCTTGCAGAATTGGGGAGTATCAAACACAGGACTTTTATTTATTCTTTTAGCGTTGCCCATTGGAAACTACTGTACTAAAAGTGAAGATGCTTGACATGGGAGAACCAAGAGCTCTGTTAGCCACAGCGCTCTCTCCTCCTGTTAGCAGTGACATTGAACGCACAATTCTGCACCTTAAAGAGGTGGGTGTTTTATTAAGTTAAAATAATTGTACGTAATACTTTTAAGGATGGCTTTTTTGCGAAACCAAGCCCATCTGTTTGCTTAATAGGAGAATGAAAAATTAAATAATCCGTAATATTTATAGTTTGTATATGTTGTATCACTGTAAATCAGCTGCACCAGTATGGTGCTGTCTGCTGAACATAGATAACTAATTCCCAGAATTAAGTTTTGGAAAGTGACTCTGAATAATTAAAAATGAAATCAGGGAATGATACCATATGCTTCACAAAAAAGTCATACATATGAGTAATGCATTCAGCATTGTGGACTGCAAATTGTGCTAGCCTGACATTATTTGCTACCAACCTTTGAATATAACTTTTAGCTTATACTAAAGGTTAGTCTTAAAAAGTCATGATTGTGTCTCCTATTAATATTATTATTGCTTTTGTTTTGGAATAGTTAGGGGCACTTGCTATTGATGATTATTTTGAAGAAAGAAATCCTTACGATGGTGAGTTGACCTTTCTGGGAAAGGTGCTGGCACAGTTACCTGTGAATCAGCACCTAGGCAAACTAATAGTTCTTGGACACGTCTTTGGATGCCTGGAAGAAACACTTATAATAGGTAAGTCAACAAATACAGACATTTTTCAGCTTAGGTTAGTAATAGCTTACAAACTGTTCACAATAGAAAAATAAGAATGAGGCAGATCTTTAAACTTAGAAATGTATCCCTATGGCCAAAGAGCCACCTACCATAAAAATAATGTACTGAAACTGATGAAAGAAATTTGTTAAAATCAGTGATGCTGGAAGGGAGGTATTGATATAATGAGGAATATATATATACACACACACACACATACATACATACATACATACATACACACACACACACACATCACATTCACACACACACACACACACACACACACACACACACACACACACACCTATATATACACACACATACATACACACATATCCCCCATTAGTCTCCTGCATCTGATAATTAGATTATATAAGTTCTGGACATAGAAATAAAACGTGGTCTGCTGCCTTTTTGTGATTAAAAGGCAAATACAATTTTTAGCAATAAATATTATTTTTTTCCTCTTTGTTACAGCTGCAGCCCTCTCTTTGAACAGTTTCTTTGTGATACCTTTCAAGCAACATCTGGATGGGTATAGGTATTTTCCCTAAAGCTACCACCTGATTTATTGAAATTTGATCGTTCATTTTGTATGTATACTACTATTTTTCCTGAAATTTGCTCCAAGGTTCTAAACATCTTAAAATTCCCTAAAGGGAAGCAACCGAGAAGTGGAAGGCAAGTTTATACACCACTTTTTCTTCAGAAGAGAGCCAGTTTGGTCTAGTGCTTAAGGCACCAGGTTAGAAAGCCAGAGATTGTGAGTTCTAGTCCTGCCTTAGCTATGAAAGCCAACTGGGCGATCTTGGGCCAGTCACTCTCTCTCAGCCCAGCTTCCCTCACAGAGTTGTTGTTTTGGGGAAAATAGGAGGAAGAAGGTATATTGGATATGTTCGCTGCCTTGAATTATTTGTAAAAATAATAAAGGGATACAAATAATTAAGAGGGATAATCCAAGGAGCATTATGCAGTTGTTACAGACACATGTATTTAAGCTTGGTTATAAGTAGAATCATATTAGGCCATGGGAGCTTCACAGTATAAACCCTGATATAATGCACCTAGGGCTGTGCAGTGCTTCCAATTCAGTTTAGTAGAAGTACTTAGAAATGTATGGAACATAGGACTTCTCCTACTCTTTAAAGCATTCACATCAGTTTCCATGATCTCAGATATGTGCTGTGTTCTTGTTCCTGTATGTTCTTAAGCCTTCCACATTAGATCCAAATATTTTACAGACTATTTGTTTCTACTGTTTCTGAAGTGTGTCTGTTAATTGACTTGACTTTTTTCTTTTTTGATATAACCACAAATAATTTCAGAAATAAAATACGTTTTGCTACATACATATTCTTTTTGAATTTGTGGAATGAAAGGGTTGGCCAAAAGAGAAAGAAACAGTATAGAGAAAACCATATCAAAGATTATATATATATATTAGACCTCTTCTTGCTCTACAGGAACAAGCTGCAGTTTTCTGGGAACAGCAGTAGTGATTGTATTGCAATTGTTAATGCGTTTAAGGTAACTAATCTCCCTTGTTCCTGCTTTTATATATTATGTTACTGGCATAATTGGGGATTTCTTTGTGTTACTGCCTACATTTATTTATTTTATGTTTTCTTTAGTGATTATTACTATTGAATGAGCTACTGCAAATTGACCTTAACATTTTAAATTAAAGGGTGATAGAAAATGTTTTCCATGTAATAAAAATTGAAGCTATTTGACTCTAGGATTTTGGATCAATATGCATGGAATATGCTGCATCAAGGTCAGTTACAAATTACATTATAACTTCTTTTGTCATTGTTAGGAATGGCAAGTAAACAGGCAAAAAGGAAAGCTTAGGCATCCAAAGGTTAGTTCCACTGGTAATCTGTTTGTTAACTTGGATGTTGAATTGATCAAATGCTCTATACACTGTAATGGGATAGATGTTCCCCTTCTGCATCTTTTGATAGTGCTGATTTGATCTTTCAAGATGCTGGATTAGTATCCTAAATTTAGAAAGGAGGAGAAATTGAGGGAAACTCATATCCAATTGTAGGAGACGAGATTAGCATGCACAAATCTGTGTCTCATAAATGAGTTTACATATTCTGGTTTTGATACTCAAATAGACCATTTATCCTAATAGCTGTGTGTAGAAAGTTTCCTTGTATCTGGTATACATTGACTAACAAGATTGTTTCTCATCCAGAGTTTTGGTATTTGAACAGATTGGTATAGCTTTGGCATTGAGATTACCTTGGCTATTTGTTTTAAGGAAAGCAGCTAATCATATGTGAGCCCTTACAATGTTTGTTAGAATATTAGAATGTTAGAATATTAGAATATTTCTATCCTGTCTTAATCCGTGTGGCAGGAGATGGTTGGTAAGCTTTTCTAACTTTTCTAAGCTGCCAAGCTATTTTGTGGGTACTGATGCACTGATTTCACTCTGCATGTTCATGAACATGAATTTGAGTTGCTAGATTTCTCTTAAGATTTTTTGTACTTAGCAATAATTATTGTAGAGAGCTGGGATTCTCTTGATTTCTCCCTTTTGGATTTGGCCCACCTGCAGATATGCTTGTAAGATAGAGAAGAATTTAACTGGGAGCTAAAGGGAGTCTGTTACCACAACTTAGCCTGCTTCTGGAATCCTGGTTACACACA
This sequence comes from Protobothrops mucrosquamatus, assembly GCF_001527695.2. Classification (NCBI taxonomy): domain Eukaryota; kingdom Metazoa; phylum Chordata; class Lepidosauria; order Squamata; family Viperidae; genus Protobothrops; species Protobothrops mucrosquamatus. Next base: position 273,024 of record NW_015387047.1, on the reverse strand, counting down.
TAAAATATCCTGCAACTAAAAATTTGGGTGGTTGTATGATACAAGCTTGGAAGTTTGTGTTCTCACATGACACACAATCTATGGATAGGGAAGAACCTATATCTAGAATAAAAATTCTTCATTGTTTACTTTTTGCTCAACTGCGTGAATAGTTCTGGCAGGTTGCTAATGACTACAGGAACAAAATCTTGGTAAATTTAAAATAGGTCATGGTACAGAAACAAAACAGTTGAGGTTATGCAAGTTTCTTTTTCAACTTCTGTTTACAATTTTAGTTAACTTTCAAATCTTTTCCCCCCCTCCAGAATGAAGTGGACTGGGGCCGTTCCAACTATATTCACATCAAGAGAATTAGAGAGGTGAATTTGATAATCTCTTTGCCTGTTTCACTGTTCTTCCTTCCCCATCCCATCATAAAAATAATTGCTTGGCCATCTCATTACATTTTTTGCAGCCACCTAGTTGTATTTTTGCAGCTTCCAGTTTACACTGCTAATATTTGGTAGTAGATGTGCCAAATTTTAGATAGGCTTTTTATTTTTGTGATTTATTTCAGGGTAATAAAATTTTACTTTCTGTGGTTAGAAATACTACTTACCCCTCCCCCATTGCCCTCCTCCAAATAGGTTATAATTTAGTTAAGGTTTATTTGCCTACGATGCCACTTCACTTTATTTATATCCCATCTTTATTATTTTTTTATAAATAATTCAACATACCTAATACTCCTTCTTCCCCATATTTTTCCCACACAACAAGACCTGAGAGGTAATATGTGCTGAGAGACAGTGACTGGCCCAAAGTCATCCAGCCAGATTTTGTGCCTAGGCAAGACTGGAATGCAGACTCTACCTTGTGCCTTTAAGATAGAAATATAAGACCTGTCTCTCCACATCTGACTTAGAAAGATAAAGGCAATCCAGATTAATCGGATCTGAAATCCCCAAGATGTTGTCTGTGTCACTGAAAAGTATTAAAAGTACTTTTAAAGTTTTTATTTGAGGTAGGAATTTTCACATTAACTTTGGAGAACAAACTATGAATGATCTAAGAGAGCTATGAATGATACAAGAGAGATCAGGTCACATGATATTTTCATTCCTACAGAGCAGTTTTAGGGAGAATGATGGGAAATTAAAAACTTCTAGCTGTTTTTCTTTGCTCCCCTATGGGCTGATTTAGGCTTTAAAAGAAATCCAGTCACTTGCAGTTTGGCCATTTGTCTCTTAGAGTTCCATGGAAAGCAGTATTATCAGTTTTGCCTCTCATCCATCTAATTTGACTGCATTCTTTTTTCTTCTATCTGCATTATAATTTCATTAGTTCAGAGAGAAACATGGAGTGCTGTCCTGTGTGCCTTGTAAGTCTTAGTAGCATTCTGTGTTTTAGCTGTCTGATTAGATTAAAAAAGGAATACATTTTTACAATCTGCAGTCCCTATCACCTTTAACAAATCACTTATTTATGCACATGCAAACAGGTATGTGGTGAAAAATACATAGGAAAATAACATTAGTATAAAATAATAGGGTGATTAGCATAATTAGCATTGCTGCCTATAACATATTTAATAATATAAAAATATAATAGATAAACGTCTCACCTTCTCTGGAATATAAAAATTTGAAGCTAGTGCCCAAAGAGGTAAATTTGACCCTATGTTCCTTTACAAGGAAAGTTACTTTCCCATTGCCTTTAGCTTCCAAGAATAGCTTTTCTCCTGAGAAAAGGTAGACTTATTCAAGGCCAAGAGAAATAAAAACACATTTATATAAGTCAAACAGTCATATACTATCTGTTAAATTGTATTAAAAAAGTGCAGTGAAAAGGGAAAATTGCAATTTGTTCACTGAAATCACATGACTGCTTAATAAAACTGCATGTTCCTGCTGTAAGCAATTAGAATGGACTGCTTTTGAATCATCCTCTGTCATTAAGGTTACTCTAGCATCTAGTATTAGTATAATGGTAGCACATTGAAAGAGAAAATACAGACTAATATTCTAATCTACTAACACTCACTGTTTCTTGTTCCCCTGATCTCCCCTTTCTCTTCTAGTAATGGTAAAGTAGTCTAACAGTTTATATGCCCTTTCAACTTACTTCTATATTTCTCTTCATACTCCTGTCAAGTTCTCATTTCTGTATCACAAAGTGGCCAGAAGCATGTTGCTATAAACAGATATTTTTGCTTCCTTTGACAATTCTTGCAACAGGCCACATGCTACCCACTCCCTTTTTACCACCTTTTATATGTATTAAAATGTCTCCTCCTTCCTGTATCTTTGGTAAACATTCTGCCAAATGCACGAATTCAGTTACTGACTCTAGTTTTTTGCCATGTATCTTCAACTCCATTTTTCAGATCAAATGTAATTATTGAATTTTCAAACCTATGTTCCTTTCTGAATCATTCAGCTATATATCTGCAAAGCATTCATGATCTTAGTTAACAGTGCACATGATATGCACACAAAAGTACACATATTCATGTCCTCAACCAATACACTTCTAGCCAGTATACAAAAAATAGTGCATGAATCAACCAGGGGGGACATCACTTATTCCTGCTCAGTGTTGAACTGTTTGCTCAACAGCCAGTTAATTTCCACAGGTGCTTTGCTTTATTTCTGTCACACAAAACACATGTTGCATTCAGCCGCCAACTTTCAAATCATATTCACACTGAGAATTGAGGATCTTATTGAAAGAATTCTCAGAGTTCATAGCCATCATGATGTCTAGAAATTCAGGAAATCTCTAACACAACACATCTGGGAGGCACTAGAACAGTGATGATGAAGCTTTTGGGCTCAGTGTGTCAAAAATTTGGAAAATGCCGAATGGGTCTGCTGGCGTGTCACACATACCCCAAACAAAAGAGAAACAATTCTCTATTTAAACACCCCCCCAGGGTCTAGGCTACCCTGAATAATAGCATTTGATGGGCCTGAAGTGGAAGCCCAGACCTCAACTTCAGCCCAAACACCACTACTGCTACTACTACTACTACATCCCTAAAGCATGAATGTCCCCATGACCCAGTCCTCTCCAGGTTCTGTCAGGCAGCGTTCTGTTTCTGTTGACAGGCCCCTGCAATGTATCTGAGGCTCTTCTGGGTTGTATGGGGCCTTTGCTCTTGTACCAGATTTGGAAAATGCTCTTCCATGGCCTCTGAAAACTTCATGAAAGCCTGCCTTCTCATGCAATTTTCAGAGGCTGTGGAGGCCATGTGAGCACATGGACCTCTTTTGTGACTTCTGGAGGGTCTGGAAGCTGCGCAAAGAGCATACTCTATTCTCACGTGACCTCTGCAGTTTCCAAAAATTGCTTTCGAGAATAGTTATTGAGAGTTGGTAAACACTGGCATATCACCCCAAACTTACTTTTGAAACACATGTCATAGGTTCATCATCACTGTGTTAGACTATGGGACGGCTGCCCTTTGATAACTTCAGTCTATTGCTTAGGTAATATTAAGTAGATTATCAGCAAAGGCCTAGGACATAAATATGTGAGAATTTATTTTGTATAAGTGTTTTATCTTTATGTACCTTTACTCTTTAGGTTCTCATGTACTTTAAAACAGTTTTACAATTTTTAGGTGGCTGAGTTGTATGAGGAGTTGAAAAAAAGGGTTGGCTTATTCAATATGTATGTCGACACTCATTCTCCCATCATGGATCAAGAGCATGCATATAAGCAGCGTTTCATTTTGCAGGTGAGAGAGTTGGTTATATTAGAAATGTTTTCAAGGATGTTCAAAATATTTATGAACCTGCTGAGACTTAAGCACAGGTTAATGTCAGAGTGTGGCTTTGAATATTTTTATTGCTTCTTTTCTATATTAATGGTACAGTTTAGAAGCATACAGACAAAACTATAGTAAAGATACATGGGTTTTGTGACCATAATTTTCTTGTTTCTAGATTCTAAATATGAGCTCTTTATTTCTCTAGATGTGAGATATACAGTATATGGAAATCCAATTAATATACATAGTTTAGTATTTTGTATTATTTCTGCATTACAGTATATATATACTGTATAGTATGCCACTTACTTCCCTCCATGAATAAAAGGGTCAGATAGATAGATCGATGATAGGCAGAT
>NW_015387047.1:256302-266621 GCF_001527695.2 Protobothrops mucrosquamatus | reverse complement strand
TCTCTTTCCCTGTCTCTTGTAGCTAACAAAGTGAGAAAGAGCCTGTGGCATAGAGGACTAATGCTTCTGCTTAACATGCAGACAGCCCAGGTTCGAATCTCGGAAGGGTATGTCTGACTGATGAAAACCAAACAAGGTTAGAAATAGCTATCTCAGTACTCCCTTAATTCTTTGTTAGCATTCCAAATTTTGAAAAACACACACACATATATATATATAATAAAACATATAAATAAAATGAGCACCAGGAAAACAAAACCCTTTAAATTTTTTAAAAAAGGTTTTAATAAATAAATAATGACCCAAGCTTTCGCCGGCTTTTCTGCCGGCATCTTCAGGGGTCCGTGTCGGTCAATGGGAGGGCACTCCTTATATTGCGGCCGCCTTTGCACCCGGTCCATAGGTGCTGTTGCGATGTTACACCGACACAGACCCCTGAAGATGCCGGCACGGACCCCTGAAGATGCCGGCAGAAAAGCCGGCAAAAGCTTGGGTCGCGGGTGTTTGTATGTAGTTTGTATGTAGGAGGTCTTTAGTTATTCGGGTTTTCTCCCGCGTAGAATTAGAAGTGTCTTGGCGACGTTTCGACGAAGTCACATTCGTCATCTTCATCCTGCAGTGGATAGACAATGGCTAAAATGATGATGATGATAATGACGATGACTCCCTCTTATTTGTCAGGTGGTGATGGCTGGAGCTTTCTATCCAAATTATTTTACCTTTGTGCACCATGATAAAGAGGTTGCTGTGAAGGAATTGTCAGGCAGAGATCCCAAAACAACGGTGATGGTATGTAAATTAAGTTTTAAGTGGCTCTCACAACGGGGTCTTAATTTTCCACATGGTAGCTGCATTAATCTTTTGTGGCCAACGTAACAGAATTTTGTGGCACTTTAAGTATTTTTTTATAACATATGTTTTCATGGCTTCAGTAGCCATAGCTGCTCCATTTCCCAGTTCATTTCAAGTCCACTAACAGTAGATTAAAAGAAGAATATGTGGAAAAGAGCAAAATGTTGGAAGAATAGTAAAGAATAGTAAAGAATCAGTAAAACTGCATGGCAGCCAGGAGACACTATATTCTTCTAGCAGGAAATAAGGTCACACTTGGCAGAACTTGGATACTAGTAGAAGTTAGGCTGCTCAAGATAAGAGAGCTGGATTTCATAATCAACTGGTATTTACCCTGGTAATCTGTCTTAAAATATTTAAAAGTTGGATAATGATTTAAAAGAGTAATTCATGTTATTTTATTATTATTATTATTATTAAAATAATATAAAGAACATATTTAAAAATATCAGAATACAACCTTTCTGAAGGTGCATACTTATTTTTCCTAACAGTTAAAGAACATTCCTCCCTATGGCTTCCTGTATTATCAGCAGCTGCAATCCCTTTTCAGACAATGTGGTCAAGTCACCTCCATTGTTTATGATGGAACCAGGTAAGTGGATGTGTATGTTTTCACTTTGTGCAGTTTGTTTTGGTTTTGTTAACCACCTTCTGAGTAGTCAGCTGCAGCTCTTCTCTCTCCTCTTCAGCCAGGGGCTCGTTCGGTCACTCCTCCAACAGCCCTTCTAAGGTTCCTGGCCTCTCCCCATTCTGAAGTCCCTGCAGACAGCTTTTCTTTGTCCAAGCCAGCATCTGAAGTAGCCATTACAGAAAGTGGTAGAAAAGCTGTGTCATGGCCTCAGAGGAGCCTGGAGTTGGAACCGGGACTGTCTGGTGGGGATGGCATGTTTGGAGAGGCCAGGGGCTGAGGACAATGCTGTCCCGGGCTCCTTTGGCATTGGGGAGGTGATCCACCGGACAGAGAGCTGCCTGCCCCCAGACACAGGGGAGGACCAGCTGCAGATGGGCAGTGGTGCTGATAGGCAGCAGATTCCTTTTGATGAGGCACAGCTGCCTTCCCCACTCAATCCAAGGGCAAGGTGAGTAGAGCAGAGACAAGCTCAAAGGAGGGCTGCGAGGCTACTTGGGAGAAGGTCACCCTGTCCCTCCTCACCAGGAATACCTGGCATGGGCTGACTTAAGTAGAAGCCTAGGGGCGTTTGTCTTTGTTTTGGCTTACACTCTCCCGGCTTTGACTTGTGCTCTTGCCTGTGCCTTGCCTTTGCTTTGCTGACTGCCTTTTGCCTTGTGGACTTGTGCCTGGTCTCTGGACCTTGCCCTGTGAGCTTGCACCCTCTCTTTGGACTTCCTTTGTTGTTTACTGGTTTTTGGAGACTACTGAGGGAGTCTGCCTTCAGGGTAGTGTGGTGTGGAACCTTCCCGGGCCGTTGTAGCAGTGGCTTTTTTTCTTCAGAGCTATAAAGGACTCTATTGATGCCTGCTTCTGCCTAGGTGATCTAGCTCATAACAAGATGGTTGCTTGGTAGCTTCAAAGGGTCTTGAATGAAATGCATTACCTGGACCCCGCCCAATCAGGATTCAAGCCTGATTATGAGACAGAGACAGCACTGGTCACCCTTGTTGATGATCTCTGACAAGAGTGGGATGGGTTAATGCCACCATCCTTGCTTTCCTTGACCTCTCAGCCGCCTTTGATACCATCAACTGGTATCTTTATGGGCCGGCTGCAGGTTTGGGGCTGGGCAGTAGCGTCTTACACTGGTCTGGCTCCTTTCTCCAAGGCCAGTCCCAATTGGTGTTAAGGAAAGTGAGAGATCCAGCCTATGACCATTCTTTTGTGTGCCGCAGGACTTGGTATTCTCTCCACTCCTTTTTAACATCTACGTGAAGCTGCTGGGTAAGATTGTCTGTCACCATGGGTTGAGGTATCATCAGTATGCTGATGATAGTCTACTTTATATCTCTACCTTGGTGGGCCAAGTAATGCTATGGCTGCCCTCTTGGTGTTTGGAGCTGTGGGGGCCTGGGGAACAATAGGCTTTGACTGAACTCTGGTATTCCAAATGATTTTGGGTGCATGGAACTTCAAAATCTGGAACTTTAACATCCTTAGTTCTGGATGGGATTGCACTATCTGAGACGGACCTGAGATAAATCCTGAGATAAATCATTTAAATTTAAATCTGAGACAGACCTGGTCCTCAACTTGGGTGTAACTCGCAACTCCTGCTTGAAGAGCAGGTGGCAGTTGTGGCTAGGAGAGTCTTTGCACAACTTTGCATTGTGTACCAGTTGCACACTTTCCTTGATTAGGAGTTCCTGTACTCAGTCATTCAAGCCCTGGTCATCTCACTCCTGGACTATGCAATATGCTCTCCATAAGGCTATCCTTGAAGAGCATTCAGAAGGTACAACTGATACAGAGTGTGGTAGTGCAGGCAGTCTTTGGAGCCTGTGTTACACCACTGTTCTGCGAGCTGCACTGGTTACCGGTTTGCTTCCAGGGGCAATTCAAGGTATTGGTGACCACCCTAAAAGCCCTGCTTGGCATGGGCCCATGTTACCTGAGGAACTGTCTCACCCTAATGGGATGGCCTGCCCTACCTGTGCCAGAAGAGAAGGCATGCTGTGGACCCCATTGATCAAGGAATTCCAGCCAGCGGGGTGTAGAGAAGAGCCTTCTCTGCAGTGGCTCCTGCCCTTTGGAACAGTTTGCCTCTTGGGATAAGATCTGTTCCCACCCTCCTGGCCTTCCACAAGAGTCTGAAGACTTGACTCTGCCAGTTGGCTTGGGGTCCCCGTGGGGGAGAATCAGATGGCATCAGGCAACATTTCTTAGGACAGTTCTTTTACCAACAATATCCTATTCTTCTTTTGCACACAACAATATCCTATTCTTCTTTTGCACACTTTCTCCCCTGCACCTCACTTCCCTTCTTACTTCCCTTCTTTCTTTCATATTTGGGAATGAAGTGGGACGCAAGTCTGTCTGTCTGTCTGTCTGTCTGTCTGTCTATATCTGTCTGTCTGTCTGTCTGTCTATCTATCTATCTATCTATCTATCTATCTATCTATCTATCTATCTATCTATCTATCTATCTATCTATCTATCTATCTATCTGTGTGTTTGTGCACACACGCACATACACATATTGTAATCCTTAGACAGTTTTATTTCTTTTTATTTTTTTTTAACCTAGAGCCTTTGTAGAATTTACTCGGAATCCTACAGAACGTTTTAAAATACTTCCTGCGGTGTATTTTGCTCTTAAAATGGCACAGATGAGGATTCCATTCAAACTGAACATCCATTCCCCAGACGAGATAGAGGACAAAATGTCAAGTGGAAATAGCACCATTCTAAGGGACATGAGGTATGTTATTATGAAATTGGGTTTGGTTCCTTATCTGACAGGGAAGCTGTTTTGCTTTGATTCAGGAGAGCCAAAATATACTTTGCAAGATTCTAATATGAAATGAGATGAAATGCAGAGTTTGGAATACTAAAGACTGAGCGATGTGGAGCTCTGAAATGGAGAAGAGGCTTGGAATGTCCAAGAATATGGCATATGATTTTTTTTGCCTGATCTGGCATCTTATGACATGAATTAAGAATAACTTTAATCTTTAATTAAAGGACGTTTTGGCACGAGCTTTTCAGAATGTCTATAACTCTTATATCAGCCTAATAAAATGGATAATAGGAGTCCTCTTGTTGCTATGTACAGTGTGGCAGGAGACAATGGGAGAATTATTTGCGGAATTAGAGACTCGATTATGGAAACCTATTTGGATTAAAAAGAAACCCAGAATAAGATATAAATATTAAATTTGAGATGATAATTATGGATGGTAAAGGTTTTATAGCGATTTGGACTGTCTTGGATTTGGATTTTGTTAAAAGGGAGGCTATTATGAAATGACTTAGAATTTTCTTTTTTTGTGTATGTTTGCTTTTTCCTTTTTGTATTGAGAAATGTAAGAATTTAGTTTTGGAGTTAATATGTTTAAATAAGAGAAATTTGGGGTCCCTGAACAGCAAAATATATAGGTTAGTTTAAATTTAAATTTTTGAAAAATTAATAAAGTCTAAAACAGGATCTTTGGGATAGATAAGGAGCTTTTGTAAATGTTTATTGATTAATGAAATGTATATTCAGCGAGATATTTAATGAAAACTAGTGTTAGAAATGTACTAATGAGATTATAATAATTTAAACAGATAGAGAGCGTTAGTTTTGATTTAAGCATTTAATTTATATGTACCAATATATTAATGAATGAATCGGTTATAGGATTGTTCTAATTTGATTATTATATTGATATTGAGTGGTTGAAAGTTTTTATTGACTAAGGTAATTTATATTTAGATATATCAATGAATGAATTTATTTGAATCTACTTGATTATAATATTCTACATAGATAGAGAGGGAAATTTTAAGAAACATTGTGTGAATTGTATTTATATAATGTTATTGTTTCTTTTGTAATTGACCACCATGTCTCCACGCTGGCTCTTAAGCTTCTGTTGGTGTAAAATGGAAAAATAATAAAAATTGTTTGAAAAAAAAGAATAACTTTAATCAGCTCCTTCCTACTCCAATGTTTGTTTTTTAAATGTCTGCCAATAGTCATAGGCAAGAAACAATTCTGTGGAAGGTGTGGCAGAACCATCCATCCTTTGCATAGAAAGTAAAGGGGCTCCTCACCCAGGATAGAAATGCAGAGATACATTGGGGGTGGTCCATATTTACTCCTCCAATCCCCATCAAGCTGGTAAAACTTTTTTTTGCACACCTTACAGATTTATTTAAATAAGTTGACATAAACTATTTATTGTTAGCAATCCAAATTTTATACACACACACACACACACACACACACACACACACACACACACACACAGAGAGAGAGAGAGAGAGAGAGAGAGAGAGAGAGAGAGAGAGAGAGAGAGAGAGAGAGAGAGGAAGTTTTTCAGACAGACCTGTCTGATTGATTACACCTTGACATTTTTAACTGCTATACTGCAGTTTTACTTTTTACAATATCTTTTGCCTTGCAGGCCCCCCCCCCCAACTAGGGGCGTTAAGCAGGCTCAAGTCGCAATTGCGAAACATTTTAAATCCAAACTTCTTTTTCTGACAAAGAGTTAAAGAATTAAATTGGGAGACTAAGATGGCCATTTCAAGCTCGTTCTGCTCTCATCAGTTAGCCATACCCTTTATGGGATTCGAACCTGGGCAGTTTACATACTAGGCAGTGATTTAACCACCAAGCCACAGGCTCTCCTCCCCGCTTTGGGCCATCTTTTTGGAGTAGCCCATAAGGAGACTTAATGACGGGGATGTCTTTAGGTTGTACATGATTAATGACTAGCATTTGTTTATTATTTTGATATTTGTTTTTAGAGTGAACATTGACTTTCAGAAACATAGTGTGACTCCCATGCAGAAGTTTTGTAACACCGTGGAAAAACTGCAGAATATAAATAGTCTTGATTTATCAATCTGTGTCACTGAGGTAGGTGATAAATATGTCTATGTGCGTTATGTGCAGTACCGTCCATCAACTTTAGTGGGATGAACTCTAAAAGGGAGGAGATTGGAAATCAACTTTTGGGTGTGAGTAAATTTTCAATGCATTACACATGCATATGAAGCATGTAGGCAAGTATGGATTATTTCTAATAGATGGCTCTACTCATAGAGTTAGCAATCATAAATAGAATTAAAACAGTTCCAACCCAAAAAAAGTGTGAAATGTAAACACTTATAATGTTGCAAAAGGAGTTTAAATTATTAAATAAATTCAAATTAAATTAAACACCTGACAGAAGTGGAAGATGCTGGCTCCTTTCTTCTAAGCAAAAAAAAAAAGGGGGGGAAGGGTTTGAATTAAATTTCCCGGAGACTTTCTTCCATATATAGTAGTAATGAAGGAAAAGGCTATCTCCTCTATTGTGACCAGACAAATTCATATCCAGATAAACAGTTTCTTAGGAAACTAAATCTTAAAGTGACTTGTGTCGAACTTCACGCCAGATGCATTTCAGTTCTCCAGTCATTTAATAACTTAAGACTTGATTTTTTGCCAAGACACAAGTGGTCAAAATAGGTCCTTTTACCGGCAACAACAATGAAACCACAGATACACATCACATTTGCCTATTCTGCAAAGACTCGTGTGTGCCAGGATTTAAATGGTAGACTTTTCCCTCCTGCCTTCTACAATCGGGGGATATTTGGCTGCTCCCTTGATGGCTTTAAAAAGCACTCAGTTTTCTGATAAAAAAACAGCTTCATTAGCTTGTGAATTACAGTACAGATAAACCTTGTTTAATGACTGCCCTATTAGCAGCCATTTGAAGTTAAAATAGTACTAAAAAAGTAACTTCAAGACAGATCCTTTTGTTTATAACCATTGCAGCATCCCCACAGTCATGTGATTGGCATTTGAGTGCTTCCCAGCCAGTTTTTGACAAGCAGAGTCAATGAAGAAGTTTGCAGCATAAATGCAAGCTGTGATCATATAATGTCTTGCTTAATTACCTCCCATGATTTGTTTAACGCTGTAGCGGAAATGAGGTTATAAATTGTTGCATTCATGTTTTGTCTCACTTTAATGACCATGTTGCCTAGAGCAGGGCTTTTCAACCAGTGGTACGGGTACCACTTGTGGTACATTGGCACCTGGCAGGTGGTACGTGACCATCCTAGAAAAGTGGTAGCGGGGGAGGGGAATGAGCTGAACCGGTGGCAGCACCATACAAGCCTGAGCGAGAGATGGCTGGAGCTGCAGGGCTGTCAGGGCTCAGTGGAAGCACCAGGATCACCGCCAGCCTCCAGCTGGAAAGCAGCACTGATCCTGGTGCTTCTGTTGAGCCCAGAAGAAGTGCCGATCAGCTGGAATGTTGCAGCATCTCCAGGGTCTTGTGATTTACATTCAGATGCTTGGCAACTGATTCATATTTATGATGGTCACAATGTCCCAGGGTCATGTGAAGTGACCAAAACCTGCTGCAACCACCCAGCAGACGGGGGGAATAAAAACCAAACAACCCCCCACCCCACCCCCACTGCCAATCCTCAACAGAAATACTCACAACAATGAAAACCTCGGACAGGAGGAAGAGCACCGCCGGGTGGGCAGGCAGGTGTCTTGCTCGGCTGTGGCTTGGGGGGCACTTTTTTCAGTGCCATTGTAACTTCAAACAGTTACTAAGCTAACTGTTGTAAGTCGAGGACTACCTGTACTTTATCACTTTTTTCTTTTTCATTTTTTTTGGTCATCAAGTTTTTGACACCTTGCTAGGCGACGGGTGGTACTCGGATGTTGCCATATCCTAAAAGTGGTACAGTGGGTGAAAAGGTTGAAAAGCCCTGGCCTAGAGATAGAATTGCCAATTACAGTTGTGGTCATTTAACAAAGACAACTTGTAGCTTCGTTCCTAAAGAGTAAGGCCTTAAAACATTGTTAATTTTGCAGAAAAAGCAGCGCCCTTGATTTGCAATTTAGCTAAAAACATTTAAATGTTACAGAAGAACTAAACAGTAAATAATTAGCTCAAAATAGTCACTTGCAAAATATAAACATTTAGGGTAAATCCTGAGATAAATCATTTAAATTTCTTCTGTTTTTCTCTTGTCCTGCTTGTCTCATAGACTCTGCATTTAACTGACTGTTAACTAAATTCTGTTAATTAAGAACAGCTTGAAAATCCAGGTTTGTTTTTGTGTGTGTATTGTGTCAGAGGATGCTACAAAAAAAATCTTGCCTTTTTCAGATTGTAGAGGTTGGGCACTTCTGTGGATACAGAACAGATGAAAGAAGTATGGCTTTACTACAAAAACTGTCTGCTGAGATCAATCAGCTGGAGTTGACCTCTTTGTCTATTCGCCCTTATCCAGACTTAGTTTGTTTGGCACCATTTACTGAATGGGAAAAGGAGATGTACTACCGTGTCCAAGTCCTGCATGTATCTAGAGACCGTGCAGAGGTGCTTCTTTTTCAAATCCTTGAGCATGTTCAAGTATAATCATGCAGAATACATTTAGTGCAATGTTTCTCAAATTTGATGACTTTAAGATGGTTGGACTTCAACTCCTAGAATTCTTCAGAGCAGAGCAAAGCTGGCTGGGGAATTATGGAAGCTGGAGTCCTCCATCTTAAAGTCACTAAAGTTGAAAAACACTGGTCTAGCTAGCATAACAAACAGGTAGCAGCACCTGAAAAAAAATAACTGGTCTCTGCTTACATTTTAAAAATACATTATATGTTGCTTGGAGTAAAGGTAATAAAAGCATGGATTTCTTTTGGAAAGGAATAGAAGATATTTTTTTTTAAAAAAAATCCTACTTCTGAATAGCAAGAGTCCATGTATAGCGCTACAGTATTATTTTCCCATTTAAGATATGTTGGGCAATAAGTTGTACTGTTTGGGGCAGCAGCAATTTTATTGACTTGGAATGTATATAGCTGCTATTACTACCTATTTCTGGCATTTGCTGGCACTAGAAGGGATACTCTTGAAGCATCCAGGGGTATCCGTAGATCAAATTGTTTTTCAGGGTTGCTTCTTTTGGGTGCTCTTTGATTTTTGGGGGTTTTTTTTGGGGAAAAGTTTTAAGTACAGGGCCATGTTTCAGTGAATGTTTGGAAAAGAATAGTCAGTTACAATACTTTATGGGGGAGATGATGGAAAGAGCTGACTGAAGCAACAGTAGGAAATAGCATCCCATTTTGAATGAAGCAGACCTCAACTTTCACAACAGCTCTGCACTTTGTGTTAAGCCACGTTTTGTTCAGTTTAGCTTTATGTAATGTGTTATATTTGTAAGCCAGCTTTTAATTGCTTTTTGTTGTACAGGTGTTCTATGTAGATTATGGCAATAGATCAAAGGTGGCTTTATACCAGTTACGAGAGATTCCAAGCCACCTCCGAGAGCTTCCCTTTCAGGTAAACTTTTCTCTAGTTTTTAATGAATGACAAGACAGTGTTATGGGGAAATTCATTAGTCAGAATATTTCATTTTCTTGGAAAATATATATTAGTTTTGATATTTTTTGTTCAGGCTCTGGAATTCAAGGTGCGCAGAATACATCCCTCTGCACGGTCTCTTGTTTGTGGAGAACAGTGGAGTTATGCAGCAAACCAAAGATTTGCTTCCTTGGTCAGTGACCATGTTCTGATGGTGAAAATTTTCTCAATTGTACATGGCATCTTGCATGTGGATGTGTTTCAGTGCTCTGGCAGTACAAACATGGTAAACATCTGTACCATACTTATTGAAGAAGGCTATGCAGAACCTGCAGATGACTCTTATGAGTCAAAAGTAAGAGATTTTTCTCTTTATATTATTTCTGTTAGGAAAACTATTTGAATTGTAGTATGTGTCTGTGTATCTGTATGTCTATCCCGTCCCGTCCCGTCCCGTCCCGTCCCGTCCCGTCCCGTCCCGTCCC
>NW_015387047.1:219482-255872 GCF_001527695.2 Protobothrops mucrosquamatus | reverse complement strand
GCAGAATGTAAAGTTACTTACACTACACAGCTCAACAGCGTATAATAAGGATACTTTTATTATATCAGTTCAGCTTTGGGCTCTTCCCCCCCCATATTCTGCCTTCCCCTCCCTTCCCTTCCCAGCTCTATGGCAGGTTTTACATATGCATGTGTAAAATGCTACCATACACCTAGTGAAAGGAACTGTGATCCATGAAATCTTAGACCAGGGTCTTCAAACGTGGCCCTTTTATGACTTGTGGACTTCAACTCCCAGAATTCCTCAGCCAGCGTGCCTGGCTGAGGAATTCTGGGAGTTGAAGTCCACAAGTCATAAAAGGGCCAAGTTTGAAGACCCCTGTCTTAGACAATACAGATCTTAGTTTCCTCTAAACTTTTGTTTTTTCCAGCACCTAATGCATTTAGAAGATACAGGCAGAGTACCAGAACATCCGTGCCATGTGTTATTTTTGTAAACTACATTGTAAAACAGACATCTTGAACTGGCACTTTTTTCTTTCTGCTATAGATACTTTGGCAGATTAGAACCAGTTGAGCTTGCAGTTGTGGGTTTCCATTTCAATTATTTTCACTGCTTATCTGAAGAATAATGCTTATGACCTTGTGTTTGCTCTGCAAGAGTTTTCTGTTTTCTCTGTTCATTTTTTTTCTTGTATTCTACTTGTTGCTTGGACTTTGGTTCCCAAACTTCTGTTGGTACAACTGAGTCATATACTTCTCCTTATGTGTGAGAAAGAATTTCTCATTTGTCGTGAGGAAGGAAATGGCTTCTTCCGCCAAAAGGATTAAAAGTAAGCTTGTTGAATCCTGTGTTTGAAATGAGAAGTAGGAAATGGTCCATAGTGCTTTTCATCCATTGAAGAGAATGGGCTGGAGTAAAGAGATGTTTATTGTAGGAGTCAATGTGGTGTAGTGGGGAGTATGTTGGAGTGTGACTGGAAAAAATCAGGTTTGTGTTCACCCTTACCTATGGTAGTTCACAAGGTAACTATGGCAAAAGAAAGCAAAAATAGTACCAATAGTAACAAGTGCCTTAGGTGTAATTCCAAAATATCCGGAGCACCACTTGAACACCATCTGCATTGATAGAATCACTATCAGTCAATTGCAAAAGCAGCTTTACTTGGAATAGCTTAAAATCTGTGATGTTTACAGTACCTATGTCAGGTCCTTGGGAAGGACGCGATAGGTGGATAAAAATGCCAACTCCAGTGTAAGCTGACTGACTCACTGTTCAACCAATCGCAATAATATGATTTTTTCTTCCTGCCTTTTCACCCACCTATCAAAATCTCTCCCCCCCCCCAATCTCTATAGCTAAATCATGAAACTCTCAAACAACTGTTTTCAAAGCCAGAAGTGTGTGACGGGAATAAATTGGTATCCTTCCCAAAGTGCCCAAGAGAAGAGAACGCCCTGGCCGAAATACTGGAGAGCTGCTCTGCTAACAGGATTAGTACCCCAAACTGCAAAGTAAGTTTTAAAGGTATTAAAAGATCTTTGCCACTCCCGCCCCATTTTAGTGCTGAGCATTGAATGATTCACCTGAAGTATGAAATGCTGTTTTTCCCCTGTTTCTATGAATAACAAGATTGCTTCATCATTCCATATCAAAACCATTGTGAAAACAGCTGAAAAAAGCCAAAAATATGTGTACCTAATAAAAGTTAATTTGTAAAGCATTTGTGCTGTTACTTTCTTGCTCATAGAGAATTAGACAATTTCTGGTTCAGAAGAATGAACAAGACCAGGTCATAGGTGCGAGTTTTACCTCTCTGGGATTTTATGAAAGAGGTTTCAAGAGCCTTCCCTCCCTCCCTCCCTCCCTCCCTCCCTATTTAATCTTACAATTTGTTGCAACAACCAACTTTACATTTTGAATTAAAAGAGATTTGTTTCAAAATACCCTGATTAATATTAGTTGCAGTTTAGGTTTCACATGTTATTTAAACAATCCCCTTTTGGCAATGACCAAAGAGAAGAGAAGATATATGTGTGCAAGTTGTATCTTCAAAGAATGACCAAACATTATATTATTTGTATTTTATTTAAGTCAAGAGCTTTCTGCCTCCTTTTGGGCTGCACACTAATCTTATAAAACCCAGTTTACAATGCTAGTACGAGCTGTTTTGGATCCTCACAAGAGGCTTTTTGTAGTTTATATGTTACCTAGGGAGCAAAGACAAAAAATGAAAGACTGAATTTCACATAGCATAGTAAAGACAAATCCCAAAGCTAACAAATTGAAATGTTGCAGGCGCCTTCTTAATCCCATTCTCGCTCTCACTCTCTTTTCAAAAGGTCACACTATTTGGCCCCTTCAGTGCCTATAACCTAAAATTCAGCAGTATGACGAGAATTTCCAGATTCAGGTAAGATGCTGTTCTACGGTACTTTGGGAGCAACTGTGTAAGATTATAAACTTCATGTTTTGCTTTTAAGCATCTCCAAGATATCTGGTGGACTACTGCAGACTACAGAACACTGCTTTAAGAGCTAAGGCTGGAAGCAGCACAAACTTCTTTGTGTTTATTATTACCCTGTCCATTCACAACAATTTTATGGGGGTTATGCAGTCTGCAGATATCAACATCTTCCATTAATTTCACCGCTCCCGTTTTTTTCTAACCTTTCCTTCTTTGTTAACCAGTAAGGAAACAGAGAGAGAACAATCTACACATCTTTCTCACACACATACCCCGGGGGCAGTTCTTTGAATTCTCTACTCTGGAAGCAATTCTCCTTTGTATTTATTTTCTGCTTTCTGCTCTCTGTGAGAGAGATGATTGTGAGATATTTCTAGAATATTCTGTGCTTATTATGGTTTGTGTAATAGTTGTATATATAGAGTTTTTAAATGCTAAATTTTTAAATACTATTTTTAAACATTTGGAAAAATTTCAATAAACAGTCAACAAAATGTTGGAATATTGAATTTTTAAAAGCTCTCATAATCGTGTTGAATCTTTTCCCATCCTTTAGAACAATCTTGGTAGAGAAGGAGAGTGTAAACTCTGTGGTTGTAGCTGATGCTCCTGAGAATCCATTTCAACAAATATTGGTTGCTGCTTCCATATCTGTAAATGCAACAGGTAAAAAATGCTTTGTCAAAGTATTTATGCTGACTGGGGAATTCTGGGAGTTGAAGTCAACAAGTCTTAAAATTGCAAGTCTTAAAGTTGTCAAGGTTTATAGTATGTATAATCTTTCCTGCCTACACTATATTTCTGATCAAAGCTATAACTATTTGACTTTTTTGTTTTGAAAAGTCATATTAATTTGCTTTTTATGGTGATAGGCTCAACAATGATGCTAAGGGAAACTTCTCTCATGCCTCATATCCCGGGTCTCCCAGCATTACTGAGCATGCTGTTTGCTCCTGTGATAGAACTCAGGTATGTGAATATTTCCAAGGAGGAACTTGATGATCACTGGAAAAAAATGCTTCTACTCCCATTTTTCTTTGCAGCCCCTGGAAATCTACTTCATTGGAGATCTGGCAGTGGGGGGCTAGGAACTTGATGATGGGATAAGGAAGGTCTCAATTCATTATCATTTTAACGGGAACCATTTAAAAAAGCTTTCTGCAAGTGGAAAGAGTTCTTCCTTTTATGGAAATGATGTAAGGATGCATACTCTTATGTCTACATAGGATTGTTATGACATTATGTATCAGACATAGTTGCTATATTTTCTTACACTTAGTATTAATAATCTTGTTATTCCAGGGTTGATGAAAGCAGAAAGAGATACACGGGTGTCCTATGTGGTTTGGGCTGGAACCAGTCTGTGGGAAGCCCAGTCCTCCAAGACCATGATATGGAACTTATGTTTGATGTGCAGATTGATGCAGATGACATAACACAGGTAAAATGTGCTTCAGCTTTTCAGATGATATGACAGCACACAATTGGAATGTCACATCTTAACCTACTCCCTTAGGTTTCTTGGAATGAATCTGGCTTTTTCAGAATTAAGAAACTGTCTGGTTTCTGTGAAACAAGATTGCCTGGTTGTAACCTATAGATAATTTTGCTTGTTCAATTGTAGGCACAGCATTATGTAACTATTTTCTAAATCTTAGATCTACAGCAGAATAAGATAACAATGGTACCTTAACAGACTTCCTATAGTAAGTGGATTAAAAATTCCTTACAAATAGAAATCCAACAGGCAAAGTACAAAGCCATTGTTAACCAGTGTCCTAATTCAGTGCATGAACCAAGCTAGCACGTTTTTATTTCTCTGCAATAATTTGCCATTGTATTGTGTATTCACTTTGCACATAAATTGCTTTGCAAAACAATGGTGGTGAGAGAACAGTGGTATACTAAGGCTGAAGATCTGTAGCGACTCACCCAAGTAGCCCATAGATTTTGTTGGGTTACAGAACCTACAAACAGTTTTGAGTTTTATGAATGAGCCTCTGTTCTGAGGGAATCGGGTGAAGCTGATCTATTCCAGATTATTCAGCTTTTAAAAGTTAGCAGTTTGTAATAAGTTTTTATCTGGGTTTCTTTTTTGAGTTTAAAAAAAGTTAGTAAAAATAATGGTGACATGGGAGAAAGAAAAATCTCTCGAATGTCTATGCTACTCACGGAGGAAGCAAAACAAATAATTGATAAGGGAATGCACTAATGATATTGTGATGTTACTTAAATGGATAAGGCTGAAATAATTGCCATTTTTTCTCCTCTTTTGGGGACATGTGGAGCTTAAGAGGCAGAATTGTCCCTAATTTCGGCCTGTCTCTTTGGGAAAAGAATGGCTTTCCGCCAGTCTTAAGATACCTCTTTTGATTCTTAAAAATTGCCCTAAATTTTAACGTGTTTTTTTTTTAAAGTTTCAGACATTTAACTTCACCCATTCAGAATACCAAGGCCTCAGTAGAGAGTGCTGGATGCTAATTCTGGTCTTTCAAGCTGCTTTTTCTTGAGTTTGAATCGGGAAAGCAGCTCAGACTTAACAACCGTTTGGGGATGTCTACACTAGACATTTAAATCTGTTTAAAATTGATTGATTGTTCAGTTTTCCCCACATATGCACTAGCTTATAAAATACTACACTTTAAAACATTAACATTCATTGCCTGAAGAGGATGTAACAGTTTGCCTTCCAAATGTTTTAACAGCTTCCTTGGCAGATCGCCTGCATCTAATTGATGCCTGCCTTTATGTAAACAGGAATGTGGGTATTCTTGAGCTCTGTCCTAGGCCACTTGCAGATCACAAATTTCCAAAGACTTTTTAATGGCAAACCATTAAAAATACCAGTTAAGGGTAGTTTCGTTTAATTGATGTACTTCTGGATCATCGGAAGTGCAGAGAACTAGGTCTTGGGTCTGCAGTTGCGAAAGTGAAAATTGCTATTAGTGGAAAAGTTTGACATTCCAATCTGAAATGCCTGAAATACATTGGAACTGTAGCTCACGTATTTCCCAGGGAATGTGACTATTTGCATTTTAATGGACCATTTGTGAAGGAAGTTGTCGGTATATTGCAAATGGTTGAAAGTAGGATAATTTGTGTTATTATGTATTTTATTTATTTATTAACTGTTGATTTATTTATTATTTTTACAAATAACCCAAGGTAGCACACATATCCAACACACCTTCCTCCTCCTATTTTCCCCACAACAACAACCCTCTGAGGTGGGCTGGGCTGAGAGAGAGACTGGCCCAGGGTCACCCAGCTGGCTTTCATAGCTAAGGCGGCACTTGAACTCATTGTCTCCTGCTTTCTAGGCTGACGCCTTAACCATTGGACATTTATTTGCATTAGTTTAAATAATTTGTGAATTATGATGTAAATGTAACATTTAAAATATGTACATTATGTCAGGTATTCAGCTACAGAAACAAAAGACTTCAAAGTTCACTGGATAGTGGAGGCCAGAGACTGAAGGTTTACTACAGGCAAAGAGAAAACATTTAGACCAGGGGTACGCAACCTTGGCTCTTTTATGACTCGTGGACTTCAACTCCTATAGCATAGCTGACTCAGGAATTCTGGGAGTTGAAGTCCACGAGTCATAAAAAGAGCCAAGGTTGCCTACCCTTGATTTAGACAGTCGCTGAATCTGTAATATGATACGTTTAGGTTTTGGCTTAGTATAGTGTCCCACCTGAGGTACAAAACCAGCTGGATGACCTTTCTCTCAGATCTAGGAGAAGGAAACAATGGCAAACCACTTCTGAAAAACCTTGTCAAGAAAACTGCAGGACTTCTCCAGGCAGTCTCTGAGAATCGAATATGATTGAATGGAAGGGGGGGGGGGGAAAGCACAAATTAGGCTACTTGTTCAACAGCGATGGCTTTAAAAATCCTGATTAAGTATTATGTCTGAACCAGGCTCCTATGCGTTTTCTTTATAAGGCGGTAACATGAGTTGATTAAATTTATGTTCTTGCTCTTAAGAGGAATCTGGGATATTCCAGATGCCTTGGAATTCAGCTTCTATGATTCTTCTCCAGTCCAACCTTTGATTTAGTGGCTGCAGGTTGTCCAGAGAGTCTGGAAATCCCAAATTTTAATAGACTGAAACTTGAATCGAAGCCTTCTAAATATAATCAAGTAAATGCTTTTTGTTGGAAGCTAAAAAGCTTAATTCATTTTACTTTTTAAAACATAATTGTCAACTGTCACTGTTCTTGTTAAAAAAAAAATCACTACCTTCATAGATAAACATTCTGAGGACATGTATTAACAAATTAGCCTCCGGTGACCCAAATAGCCTGCTGCATTTTGGTCCTGAGAAAATTGCCCAGTTGCAGAATACAGCTCGCGAGAAGCTTTTAAGGTAAACTCTCTATTTTTCCTTTAGCTCTTTATTTTAATATTTTAAGTGTTTCTATTCTTTATAATTGTGTTGTGTGAAAAAGCAAATGTGGCTGTTCCATTTGTCTAATGTGCTATAATTATAAAAGGCCCTGTGTGCTATCATTGGCCATTCTCTAATCCCAGAGGAAAATGCACAAGGTTGCATCTTCATGTAATGTCTAAAGAAAGCTCCTTGGAAATTTAGCCATTTTTTTCCTATGTTAGCCTTGAGCCAAAATACCCCAGCTCCACGTTCCATGTATTGTACGAGAAGAGGCTGTGGGCATTCACAGGAGAGATAAATGATGAAATGAGTTCTGACATCATGATGCAAACTCTGCCCCTTTGTGCCTCAGATGTCACATGGAAATACATAAGGAGTAGAGCTTGCATTGTAATATTGTGACACATGCTTTGTCATTTTAACAAAATCTTGGCTTGCTGCAGATGACCCTGGAGGGGGCATTTCAGTAATTACAATAGAAAGGACACTTACGTGAGTCCTTCCAACTGGAAGTCAGAGCCTGTCAGCCTAAATCAAGCCTAGAGGAAAGCTAGTTAAAAGATTCTCTCCCCCCCCCCCCATCACCTTCACCTTTTCTTTAAGGAAGTGCTATCTATGCTGTCTTAAACTCCTGAGTGAAAGGTAGGATACAAACAAAGAAGCCAGAAATGGAAGGAATGAAAGCAGTAATATTTTTTTTTGCTCTTTCTTTATATATTATCTCAATAAAGATGCCAATTTAAGCCTGGAAAATTGTAGGGTACAGTCTCATCAATGCATTTTTAAAATCCGTAGCTATTTTTTCATGAAAACATTTGGAAAGATCTAATTATTACAGATCACTTATAATATAAAATTGGCCCCAGTGGAACTTTACATATGCTCTATGCATAGTTCTCTATGGCAATTGTATTGAGCATCCAGATGATCTTGTCATTTTTAGTATCAACCAGTGATTTATTTCTCCTAATTCTGTTTTAGCTATAAGTGAACTGAATTGATTTAATTATGAAAGCCTAAATTGATAGTGGAAATCTCTAAAGATATGGAGTTTAAAAAAGACCATTGAGAAAATTTTGAGGATAGAAGAGAAACAGCCATCTTCTAATAGGCAATTCCACTGAGTGTGATTTGGGGGGGGAGGTTAGTTTTCTACACTTGAATCTCAAAAGAACAAATATACAGTTGTTGCAGTTGGAAGTGCTGCGATTCTGAAATGGATGGATGGAGAAATAGAGCGGAAGAGATTATGTGCATGCAACTATGTAAAAGAGCTGTGCTTATAATTATATGTGTTGTGGGAATGGAAAGAGGCTGAGGTGGGTCGAAGAAGCATATTCTGTCATTATCCACTGGGATGTAAATGTTAAAAATAAACTCAGAATACAAACAAGTTGTTTGGACTATAAATCACTGTGCCACAAACAATAAAGAGAGAAGTAGAATGGAGTAATATTAAAGAAGATTCACATCTGGATACAATGTTCATTTGGGTTTCACTTGGTTTGTATGAAGTTATAGTTAGCTATATATAGCTTGCCCGTGTCTTCTAATGCCTTAAAAAATCACAAATCAGAAGTGCAAATCCCCCCCAAAATAGGAAAATATTGAAAGAATAACTTCAGGTTTTATGATATGAAAAGTGTAAACATTGTTGCCTTGTTCCCAGCACAATCTCTGTGATTGAGTAAAGTCGCACATTATGTTGGATTCCTCTGTATGAAAAATACAAGCATGCAATAACAGCATGCAAGAAAATACAAGCATGCAATAACAGCATGCAAGAAAATACAAGCATGCAATAACAGCATGCAAGAAAAATGATTTTTTTCTTATCTTTGCAGTTCTGCAATTCAAATGCTAAGAATAATGATAAAACTGTCTATTCAAGGAGAAATTGAATGGATGGTTTACTTTCCTTCCCCATTTACCTGCTCTGTAGTTTTTTTAAAAAAGGGAAGTAACTTCATAAAATCATAGGCAGTTTATATATCTGCATTTTAGGTTAATTGTTATGTCTCATGTGTCTTCACTACTTAAGAGGAAGTTATGTATTTGAAAAACATGTCTAGACAGAATGAATTAGAACACAAATACTGCTTTACTTTGCACAGTTTAGAGAGGGAGGAGTTGGCAGAGAAAGAATCTGTAGCAATCAAGTTGCTGTACACAACAAGACATTCTGAAAATAGCTAGCATAGCTTTTCTTTCTATGGATGGATGAACAGACAGATACCGGTAGATAGAGGCACATAAATGTATATACATACATACATATTCATCATGGAGAAAATCTCATGTGATCACTAAGAATCAACCCTGATTTGGTGACACATAAGATATGTATACACCTGCCTAGTGCAAAGTTTAAACACTTTGAGAGTGACTAAAATTATATTTTTAAAAATGTCTGTGTCATCAGAATGTACTTAATAAATTCATCCAGTTGGTATGTGGACTGCTAGGATATGGAAGCAAGGACAGAGAAGTGCCTGTCACCTTAGCTCAGGGATCCCCAACTTCCGGTCTACGGACCGCTACCAGTCTGCGACCCATTTGGAACTGGGCTGGGAAAGCGGACGAAGCTCTATTTGTGCAAGTGGCGGGCACGTGCATGCAAAACCATCCTCTCCCCTCTGCCCCCCCCCCACTGCTGCCACCATTGCCCGTCCATGGAGCCAGAAAGGTTCGGGATCACTGCTCTAGCTCAGGGGTAGGCAACCTCGGCTCTTTTATGACTCGTGGACTTCAACTCCCAGAATTCCTGAGCTAGCATGGCTGGCTCAGGAATTTTGGGAGTTGAAGTCCACGAGTCATAAAAGAGCCGAGGTTGCCTACCCTTGCTCTAGCTTCTTTATTAACCTTAGATTGTGGGATAATTTGACCAAGTTGTATAGATTTAGAAGTGGAACTTCTGGACTTCATGAAAGGCCATTTCCCTCCTTTTCATAACTTTAAACCTTTTTTTCCCTTCCTTTTTTTATAAATGGCTTCCGAAATATTTAGGCGTTCTGAGAGTTACAACCCAATAGATATGGAGACCATCAAATAGAAAAGGCTGCTCCAGGGGAAATAAATCTCAATTGTTCTGAATCATTGATCACTTGATCGGCTCCAAGCTTATGATACGTCTGACTTGCATTTACCCTTTACTTTTTTATTTTTTAACTTTAGGTCCCAAAAAATACAGAATGATAGGATCTTAGGGTTGGAAATGGCCTTTTAGGGTTTGAAATCCAATCCTCCGATTATTCCAGGAGCCGAAATCTAATTAGTGAGATGGCTCGAGCACATCTAGTGAAGAGAAGGCCAGCCTCACTCCCTGAATAATTCTTTCCACTGTTAAACTTCATTTACAGTTAAGGTGTTTTTTTTAAAAAAAACCAACCCAAAACATTAATCAGAATCGGCCTTCCTGTAACGTCCGTGCTTTGTTCTGCCTTCTGGAATGAGACAGAACAAAACTTTGGCCTTCGGTGTGACATCCTTTCAGCATTTGAAGTGTTATTGTTTCCCTATTAATCTTCTCCCCACTGAATGGATATTATTAAATATGGATTTTTCTTTATTTGCAATTCCTCTTTCAGCTTAATTTGCAAATCAAAACCTCGTGAAGCTATTCCTCCCGTGTGGTGTAAGAAATCATATGAATGGAGCCAGGTAAGTTTTTGTCCCCAGTTTTTAATCTTGTTTTAATGTATAAGCAAAACCTATTTGAGTTTCAACTACAAAGATGATGGGATAAAAATAGAAAGCCGGATCTGTCTATTTGTCTGTTTCTACAAAAGATAAAATATATAAAAGAAAGGAATTGAAAATGGGGAAAAATATCTAACTTTGTATACGGAGACAACTTTTGGACTTTTGCTTGAAACTTAAAGAAATTACATTTTAATTTTGGGATTTGATAATTAGAACTGCTTATGACTCATAGAAATACAGTGTACAGGTTGTCCTCAACTTACAATGGTTCATTTAGTGACCGTTCAAACCTACAGCGGCGCTGAAAAAAAAAAGTAATTTACGACCATTGTTCAAACTTAAGACTGTTGCAGCTTTCCCATGGTCATATGATCATAATTCAGACACTTGGCAACTGAGTCTAACTCTAACACACACACACACACCACATACAGACAGACATACCTACCTTTACTTTCTGCCTGTTCCCTCCACAAAGCCATTCAGAGGAAGGGCACAGCTTTTGACCTCCAAAGGCCATTGACGCTTATTTCTTATATAGCCTTGAGGACATGGGAATTTTTCAGAGGAAAATGCTCTGAAAATTCCTGTATCGTCCTGTTACATGCTAAAAATAATGTTTAAGGGATGGACATGTACACCTATATGCAATCTACAGTTATACAACCTAACAGTTGTGCTTAATTGTGTGAGGAAATGTCATGCTGTCTCAAGAGTTATCTTCACTACAAGCTCTTTCTTACCACAAAGTCTTTTTAAAAACTAGCATTCCTCCTGCCCGGTGCCCTCCAGATAGGTTTGCCCATACCTAGGAGCTGTGCCCCACTTACTGACTTAAAAAAACAACAACATACTGATAAAAATGTGGTTTTTTTACTAACTTTCTTAATTTTCCCCCTTTAGCTGAGATCATCACTTGTTATTGATCAATCTGATCAGCCAGCTCTAAGCAGGAGGAATTCCTCTCTATACCAGCTGCATAAGTTGGTGTTATTAAATATCTAAATTCATGCTGGAAGAAGTTCTGTTGTTAATGCCTTTGTTTAGCCTTTATTTCAGATAGAAGTATATTTAAGATTTTAAAAGTTACTTGTTCTCATAAAAAGCCTTTATGATTATTTACAGTATCTTAAAGTTTTTTTAAAAAAAGTTTTTAGTTTTGCCTTCAAAAGATTCTGAAAAATTATATGTCCTGTTTTAGTACTTGTTTTCAGTTATTCTGTGTTAAATTTCTAATATACTTGAAAAATAAAACCAAAATTATTGAGCATAAAGCACTTTTTGCAAAGAGAATTAAAAGAATAGCAAGTGAGCATAAAAACATCTTTATTATTTCAAACAATTTTTTTTTTACCAAAAAGGAAATTTGATTTATTTTTTTAATGTGTTTTGAATGCACCATATTATATACAATATGTATGTATTTATTTTCCACCCAGTCCTGAAAGACTCTGTGCAGTATATGGCAATATAATAAAAAATACACAGCCATACAACCAAACATACATATACAAGATGCACGTTCCCAATAAAAACCACTAAAAGCTGATTCCTTACTGGTGCAACACAACCCTGCCTTGCTTATGAAATATTAAGAAGGGAGAAGCTGCACGTGTCTCTGGGGAAGAGAGCTCCAGAAAGTGGGGGCTGCTGCAGAAAAGGTCTGTCATTTAGCCAATATCTCACAAAACTGGGGACCGCAACAGGCTCTTTCTAAAGGACTGAAATGCACAGTGTGGTGATAAGTGTGCAGCTCACACTCTCTTATGAGAGTCTCCTCTCCCCCTTTCCAATACATGTGGACTCCCTGAAGTGCCCTTGTAAGAAATAATTTACAGCAGGCTGAATTGACCCTGAGTAACACCAGAGAGAAAAATCAGTCTCGAATCAGTGGTCTTATAACTTAAATTGTTGATACTTATTGGCCATATAGCTAGCACGCTGACCTAGTAGAAAGCGATAAATAATAAGGCCATCCAGATGGCTTGATCAAAAACATTCCAATATCATGCTATAATTTACGCTGGGTCTACCTTTTCCTTTGTCTTATTTTTAAAGTTTAGTAGACCAAAGATATATTAAGCTGTGGTTCTGCTCAGCAAGCTGCCAATGCTTTACTGGAAACTCAGTGATCACAGTAGTTGGTTGTGTGCTTATTAAATTTATATTGTATCTTCAAAAGGTTTTGATTAGTTTAAGGGAATGATGCTTTGGCCCAGCAATAGGCAGATTCTGTTCTGACAAGGCATTACCGGATATTCCTTGGTAGTGTGCTACCTAGGCTTTATTTTTTATTTGAAAAAAGTATGCTTCCATGCATTTAAATTCAAACTCTTGGTAACTTTAAAGTTAATGACTAGGATTTTTTGGGGGGAGAAGTACCTTAATAAAAGTATTCTATATTACTGGCTATGTCCCACTAACAGTCTAGCTGCTGAATTTTGTACCAGCTGTAGCTTCTAAGTCATCTTCAAAAGAAGCCCCGTACAGAGCATGTCATAGTGGTCCAGTTGGTGATTGGGTTAACTGGTGTACAGCCTCAGTTGTGCAAAGATCCCTCTGTCCTCAGCTTCCATTTGCTGTTTGAGTAGGAATCAAGATGTGTAGGTTTGAATCACTTCTAGGGGGAGCATGATCTGTGCCAGAATAACTACTAGGACAAATGTTACTGGATTATCACCAATGACCATCAACCCCATCTTTTTTTAAACATTTTTTTAAAATTAATTTTCTGTTATTACAAGTCATACGTGCTTAGTAAACGTGTTGTCTGGGTCCATTTGTTACTTAGTAATACATATTAACTTCCTCAACATAGATCTGTCCAATACTACACAGTCCAGTGTTTTCTTGATCCTCTCTTCTTCCAATGGTATTCTCATTTTCCCAACACTGAGCAAATACAAATCTTACTATTAATACGTGCAAAGTTAAGTATACACATGCTCGTCACAATTTTATAGCATTATACATAATAAAAATAGTATCAGTTTGTAACATCTCTTCTAACCCACTCATGTCTTAGTTGTATTTGCAATTAAAGTCCCCTTGTTAAATCAATATCCTGTTTTTCCAGCTCTTATTTACCCTATCTTAATAGGATTTAATCTGAACTTGATTTAACCCATCCTGATCCTAAAGCTTCTACATATTGGATCTGGTTTTTTTCTTCAAACAAGCACTTATCAAGACTTTATGTAAGAGGACAAGTTGATGGTCACACACCCCTAAAGTTTTAGGGTTCTTTTCCCGCAAGAGTCTTGCTGTAAAAAATTGTAATGGTATTTGGAAGAGACAGCAGCCAAAGGAATGGTGAGGTTAAAGGCAGCTGACCACAGCAAGAACGTTGGCAGCACAGGAGGCTCAGAAGAGACCCTCCCAAGTTCTTGGGTGTAAAGGAGATGGGGTGGAAGGGGAGAGGTATACTTTCTGACTTGCAAGATCCTGATAATTATCTTACAATAAAGTAGAATTAGCTCATCTGGCTGTATTTCCTGTTTTCTCTACTTTGCACGGCTGACAAAAGGTTCTGCTTGTATAAGAACTACCAAATTTAAGATACCACCTGTTTCTAGTACAAATGGATGTAGGTCCTTTCTTGATATTAAGTGCAACCATGAAACTAAGCAAATTTTCCTCAAGTCTTCAGTATTGGAGGGAAAGGTTACTGAGCTTCATCCATTGCCATACCATTGTAATGAAAATCCCTATCCCCTTTTTGTTCTGTCGTGTTTGTTCTTAAACATAGCAATGAATGGCATGTTCGGCACCAAATTTGTACACTATTGCTTCCTTACCTTATGTTACCTTAACTACTACGCATGGAATATTTTGTGGAAGTCTTTGGTGCATCCAAATACACTTGAACCAAGTACCCAGCATGCTTCACAATTGGTACACTGCTGGCTGGGAATGTAGGAAATAGCATCCATAGTAAGAAATCATTTTGCAATTCCATATGAAATTTACAGTAGCAAACCAAAACTGCTACTTTTGTTCCATATAGCCTAATATTATCTATGTTGGCTAAGAGAGATTTTTCCAGGAAAAAGCAAACTATTTTCAGCTCTTATCTAGTGGTGAAATTCAGAAGTAGGAGTAACACCAGGAAGAAATAATCCAGTTAAGTGCGTGGGCTAAGTAAGTTACCAAGAAGCACTATGAGATAAACTCTGTTTTCATTCTATAAAAGTTATAAAAACAGCTTTTGCACACTGAATTGATCCAAAATGGAAATGAGAGGCCATGTTTTATTCAGAATATATGTATACTTACTATTTTGAACATTTCATAAGATTTATTTTGGCATGATGTAGTAGTGGTTGAACAAGTATTGGGGAGACCCCATCTCACGCACACTGCAGGATTTTAGACTACTGCACAACTGTATGGACATCAACTCTCAGAATTCCGCAGCCAGCATGCTGGCTGGAAAATTCTGGAAGTGAAGGGCACATATCTTAATGTTACTCAGATTGAGACCAAGCACTCTTTCAGCCCAATCTACTTTACAGGATTAGAGCATTTTTGGAACTGAACATTGCAATAAACAATTTTGGGGAATATGCCGCCACCTGGTGGATACTGTAAGAGAAGACCGATGTTTGTTTATGATAGCCAAAAAGTAGAGAATTTGGTAGCTTTATTTTTTTTTATCCCATCTTTATTAGGTTTATAAATAACCCAAGGCAATGACATACTCCTTTCTCCTCCTATTTTTCCAGCAACAACAATCCAATGAGGTGGGTTGACCTAAGATTTTATGCCTGACAGATTTTATTATAAGTCTTTTTACTATACATGCACATTCTTGTTTTTCCAATAATGCTCAAAAATATAACAACATGTATTTGAACGTCATTTTAAAGCATGTACTCTGATTTTTATTGCTGATGAAGCACAAAGCAAAATTTGGAGTAGTTCACATGAGACGTTTTGGTTTATATACTTGTTTGGGGGTATAAAATTAAGCAAATATACGCTGAAATGCACACTACACACATTTCTGTTTTACTCTTGTTAAAATCTTTCATTCCATTACAGGTCAAGTTGCAACTGAGAATATTGTGTTCAGTTCTAGCTGCATTTTTTAAAGAGGGATACTGACCTACTACTAGTAGTATGCTTAGATAAGACATCCAGGTTGATAATTGATGTCTGGAAATCAAGGCCTCTGAAGGACTGTTAAAACTGCTGGATGACTTTTGCCCATCAAAGAGAATAATAATGAGAAATGTTATCATCCAGAAATATGTTGGGCTGCTTGGAGAGCAGCATGCAAATTGTAATCCCAGATATTTGCAGCATGCCACGTTGGGGTGGTCAACATGACTGATGGCACTGAGTTTTTCTCTCACTTAAGAGAACAGGAGCTGAAGTACCAAAGTGGCAGTTGCAGGGAAACTGTTTTCAAGCTAAATATTTACGTCAAATTGCCAGATTGTAAGAACTGTATGTTATAGAACAGCGGTTCTCAACCTATGGGTCGCGACCCCATTTGGGGTCGATTGACCATTTCACGGGGGTCGCCAAGCAAGACTGTCTGCCATTTTTCCCCCTTTTCCGGCGGGTGCCTTACCTCCCTTGGGCTGGGCCAGCTGGTGGTCGGCCTGCTCCGTCTCTGCCACTTGCCAGCTACGCCTTGGCCGGCGCAGGGGGCGGAACCACGCATGTGCGGTGCTCCCGGGCAGGGAAAGTCCTCGACTTACGACCGGTTTAGTCCTCGACTTACGACCGGTTGGGGGTCGCGGCATTAAAAAGGTTGAGAACCACTGTTATAGAATCCTCTGCCTAAAGGTTGGTATGTGCTATATAAATTAGATAGCCATTTGTTAAGGATGCTGTAGTTATGTTCTACAACCCCTGTCCTTATTTGAATAGATCACCTCCAGTGATCTAAACCAGGCATGTCAAACTGCTGGCCCGCAGGCTGGATGCGTCACGCCGAAACAGCGCCCACCCCATTGCCAGCAATGGGGAAAAAGTCATGATACATCGCATGATGTCACATGACGTCACGAGTTTGACATGCCTGTTCTAAACTCTAGGGTTGTTGTTTTTTTTTTTTGAGGTTAGAAATGTCCATCCTCACAATCATTCCAGTGAGCTCTTTCATATCTAAGAAGTTATTTATTCTCGATCTTCTGCCAAGAGAGGAACAGGCTGTGTTGCTGCTGTTCTGCCATTTAGAGGTATGTTGAACTTTCAAGGAAGGGCTGGAAGAATATTTTCAGTACTGCAATGCTAGAGGCTAGCGAGTCCAGCAAACCCAGTGGGTGCTGCTGCCTCCTCCTCTATGACTGTTGACAGGTCATTAACTTTAATTGTTTAAACTTAAACATTTACTTTTGTTTCTCTCTGTTACACTTGATTTTGTTGTACTCTGCCCAGAGTTCATTAGAACTGGAATAGGTAATACATTTTGTAAAATAAATTTCAAATAAGTGCTTCCAGTCCCCAGCCCTTGAGGCAGTTTTGAAACATACCATGTTTGACAGACTGAGAGGTCTAGAATCATCAAGAAGGACATACTTCTCTTACTCAGTTCCAACCAAGGTCATCTATTGGAGTGACCAGTGCTGTTTCCATTTCATGTTTGAGTAAAAGGGTTCAAATATTCTGTATTTTCTAGGTTGCTTTCACAGATTCCCCCAACACCATTTGAACCACTTTCTCCAGAAAGGGAAACACAGAGACTGCAACAGTTATCAAAATTAACTGGATAACTATTGCAGAATCTCCAGTATTCCCTTTCTAGAGCAAATTGCTGAAATTAACCAGATCCAAGGAAATCCTCCTTAGGAAATGCTGTGCCACTGTTCCTTTGAAGGCTACCACAAACCCTTCTCCCAAAGTTAAGGTGAGGCTAACTTTGAGATGACCATGTCCTCCTTGCCCTCCAAGAGAGCATTGGATTGAACCTATGGGGCAGAAGGCTAAAAAGGGGCACAAATGACACAGTCAGACTTTGTCCCAGTTGCCACGTATAGCTGCTCATTAAAATCTGACTGACTAATGGTAAAGTGCAGTACAAATTGTTCACAGTAGTTTGGCAGATAAACAAGGCTATTGGAGAGCGGCCTGCTGTTCCAGTAAGAGGAAAAGTAGCAGTGCTTCACCCTTGTGACCATTACATGTCGTCCTCAACTTACAACCAATTGTTTAGCAACTGTTCGACGTTACAACAGCACTGAAAAATGTGACTTGATCGGTCCTTGTGCTTATGATTGTCATTAGCATCCCCATGGTTATGTGATCAAAATTCAGATGCTTGGCAACTGTCATATATTTACAGTGGTTACAGCATCCTGGGGTCATGTGATCACCATTTGCGACTTTCCCAGCCTGCTCCCGGCAAGAAAAGTCAAAGGGGGAAGTTGGATCTGCTCAATGATCATGTGATTCACTTAACAACCATGGCAAAAAAGGGGTGTAAAATCAGATACAACTTTTTTAAACAACTACCTTAACAAACTAACCAAAGAGAGAAGCAACCTAAAATTAAGGAGAAATTTCCTGACAGCTAGAACAATTAATCAGTGGAATAACCTGCCTCCAGAAGCTGTGAATGCTCCCAACACTGGACGTTTTTAAGAAGGGACTGGACAGCCATTTGTCTGAAATGGTATAGGGTTTCCTGCCTGAGCAGGGGTTGGACTAGATGACCTCCAAGGTCCCTTCCAATTATTATTATTATCATCATCATCATCATCATCATCATCTGGTTCCAGTTGTGGTTGTATATATAACTTAAACTGGCTTTTCATCTTCACTGGCACTCTAGATCAGAGGTTCCCCAACCTTTTGGGCACCAGGGACCGGTTCCGTGGAGAGTTTTTTCACGGACGGGAGGGTGCGTGGTTTTGTGTGCTGCCTGTATCCTGCGGATGGGGCTTCGCTTGTTTGCACGGACCAGTTTCTTGCATGCCATGAGCTGGTGCCGGTCCACGGACCAGGGGTTGGGGACCCCCTGCTCTAGATATTCTACAATTTCATCTCCTGGAATTTTTTTTTGTAAAATAAACAAAGGAGCCATTCAGGCTCAGTCACCAAAAATTACATGGTTTGGGGCAGCTGGAACTGTTCTGCCTCTTCGTAAGCACCTAAGAGCATGACAAGAAGCAATAGATGGAAGCTAGTCCAAGATCCAACCTTGAACTAAGGAGAAACTTATTGATAATTAGAACAATTAGTCAATGGAACAGCTGGCCTCCTGGTGCTGTGGGTGCTTCATCCTTAGTGGTTTTCATTTGTCCAAGGTAGAATAAGGACTCCTGCTTTGAGCAGGGAATTGGACTAGAAGACCTCTAAGGTCCCTTCAAGTTCTGATTCTATGATTCTATAATATTCTAGAAAAATGGTCCAAGCCTGTAGGGAGCAATTGTGGCAAATGAAAGCAAACTAAAAGCCTTTCCAACAAAGACGGCAAGTTCACTTAATACTGATAAATGTGAACGTTAAATAGCTGTAGGAGAAATTTTCCTACCCTGGAGAAATCTGAGATTATTCTTTGTCCATTTGCTCACATGGTGTCTGGAGCTACTTTGTTTGAATTGGGCAGCCCTATAAATCCATTAGATACTTACATAGCTAGAGTACATATATCCCACCTCAGGCACTGAAACATCTTAAATTGTTCCCTGAAAAATATATGGAAGTAAAAAAAAAAAAAAAAAAGACAAAAGGTGTACAAACCATGGTTATTCTGTAGTTATTACAAAGGAACGGTAGGTCAAAGGTGGCTCTATTATGGAAAAGAAAACAACACCCCAGAGCAGAAGGAGAGCTCTTAAAAAATACAAAAGTAATGATACATGTTTTAAGTGTTATTGGAACATATGGACTACTAGGTCTTTCTATGTTAAAAAAAAAACAATACAAAATCCCAGAGCCCTTTAGAGAGCCAAATGCATTTTTTTTTTTTTTTGATACAGGCCACACGATGTATTTGCCTGAATTTCAACATGCTGTGGAAAATTGGGAAATTACTTTTCCGTTATTACAAGATCAGACTTTTTAATTACGGCATTTAAGAGGTCGCCATAAACGTTCACTGAACATTTTTGTATGCTGTTCATCGATATAAGAGCACGTAACAGCCAAGCGCGGAGGTTTTCACACGTGCGCTTCAGAAAAGCTCTGGCTTTGCGCCATCTCTTCTGTCATTGTCGAAACAGAGATGTTGAACTCGGGTGTTCTCTTGGTCTGGCCCAGCAAGATACTTCCCCCTCCCCTTTGTTTTGAACTTCTTCATCCTGTATGTTGATTTCGAAAACGTTAATAATTGAATCATCGACCAAAAAAAAAAAAAAAAAAAAAAACCCAAGCGGGTGTTTGTTTTTGAGGCGGCTCAGGAAAGTTTTAAGAGAGAAACCAGCTTTCTGGCGCCCCTGCTTGTTTCTCGGGGCGGAGGGGGTCACTTTGTTTTCCGTTCTTAGAGAAAAGTTCAGGGTCGTAGTTCGTCGGAGGGAACTGGAACCGCCGGAGGGCAATGCAACCTCCCCAGGTCAGGGGCCCTGACCTGCCCTCCCTGGTCACCGCCGCGCAACCAAGTGGCTCAACGGGAGGAAGCTGGAGAGGGTCGTCCCGCTACCCCCCCCCCCAAATTGGGAGGTAGGACGAGGCCTGGCCAATGGGAGAGGGCGAGCCCGGAAAGGGGCGGCGCTAAGCCGGTATTTGGATGCCCAGCTTGCCCGAGTGGGGCATCCATACCGCCGGCCCTTTATCTCCTACCGGGGAGCCCTCATGACAGAGGAGGAGAACGGCGAGCTGGGCAGAGCTCTCTCGTACACCGAGCCCGCTCCGGCGCTGGACATTAGATGCAGACCCATGGCCGAAGTGTGGGTGCTGGTGATCAACACCGGGGGGACTATTGGGATGGTGCCCCAGTCCGAAGGTGAGTGAGTAAGAAGGCGCTTGATGAGGCTGAGTAACCAGCCGAGCACCTGAAAGAGAGGAGCGATCTTCCCTCCCCACGGATCCTCCCTTGCCAGGCGCCTCTCGGGCGGGCAGAAATTCAACTCCCCCCCCCATGGATAAAGCGCTTATTGGGTTCTAGCCCGATTGAGGCAATCCTATACAACGGGGGTCCAATCTGGTGCTCTTCAGATGTGCTAGAGTACAGCTTCCTTCTCTCCCAGCCACGGTGCCTATTGGCCAAAAGTAGTTTGGGAGAGATTTGTGATTCCGCGGTTGCTTGACTGCACTGGAGAAGGCACCTCAAGAGTTTTGATCTCATTTATTGAGTGTCTTCTACCTGACTGTTCCTGAGATCTTAGCCTATGGCTGCCACCTTGAAGCTGATCTTAGCTTAATTAGGTATATTCATAGGGAAATAGGTCTCATGAGTTCATTGGGTGAAGGGGGGGGGGGCAGCTAAACATGATTAGGATGGTTGAAAGGTGAAGCCACCAGGAGTTGAACATGATTTGAAGGAGGTTTTTAATTCTTTGTTGGAACAGAATACTGTAATGTAAAGACGACTGGGACTCCACCATCTGTCAGCAAGATAATTCTAAAAAATGATATAAAGTTTGATTTAATGGGACAAAGCAACAAAAGAAGGACCAGGTCTGCAAATGAGTGGGGTCTGGGTTGAGGCAATGGAGAAATCTTTTCCTAAAATATTCTCCAAGGTATCCCTATGGGAGAAGCACTTGCACATTGGCTCAGAATGCTGCTGGCACTTCTATTCTAAGCCTACCAGGCCCTTCCTTTAGGGTCACATGATTCAGGGGTTGGAAATCTCCACTCCTTCTCCATCCTTCCCAAATGCACGACCCAGAGCTGAGGGAATGCAGCCTGCCTCATACTTTGCATACATAGACATAAGTTGCAAAACAAAAGAGCAGACATATTTTTATTTATTTCCTACCTTTATTATTTTTATAAATAACTCAAGGTGGTGAACATACCTAATATTCCTTTCTCCTCCCATTTTCCCCATATCAACAACCCTGTAAGGCAGGGGTCCTCAACCTTGGCAACTTTAAGCTGGCTGAGGAATTCTGGGAGTTGAAGTCCACAAGTCTTAAAGTTGCCAAGGTTGAGGACCCCTGCTGTAAGGTGAGTTGGGCTGAGAGAGGATGACAGACTCAAAATCAGTTGGCTGGCTTTCATGCCTAAGGTAGGACTAGAACTCATGGCGCAGATAGATATAACTGTTATGCAGAATTAATTGTTATAACACAAAGAGACAACTGTAAAATGGATGTTTCCTGTAGCCAAAAGTTGTTAAAAAGTTTGGAAAGAATGCCAGAAACCATTCCCTGCTTTTCCCTGACTTGTTATGCTCAGGATTGTTCCAAACTAGTTGGAAGTAAATAACACCAAAATAAGTCCCTTTTCAGCATGAATCTTTGATATACATTCACATTACCTCACCCTCCATGAATAACTTTGGATACTTATGTGCTTTTGCCTAGGGATGTGTGTCAATTATTAATACACAATTTTCTTCTTGGTCCAACTTTCATTTTCTCTCCTAACTTTTTCGAAATACAGGGAAGCTTGCAGAAGCATTCTTTGGCTCAAGTATTAGATACATCCAAATAAAATGATAACAAGAAATCTTAGTTGATGTTTTAGATTTTTCTTTCTTTCTTATAGACACAAGGAAGAAAACTTGGAGGTTTAACTCTGGAAGTTTTAATGTAGCTCTGCAGTTTGACTAATTTATTGCAACAATGCAATTCAACTAGCCTATTGCAACAGCTGCCTGAGTAATAGTGAAAGGGAGCCCTATTCTAAGTGAGTAATGTGTTCCTGAACATGACATCATGTAAAGGGCACTGCCTCCATGGAAAGGGCTAACATGGAAAAATGTTTATTCTTGATAAATACTTGCATACCTGAAAACCTAATTTTTGAAACAAGATTTGTACTATATAATATGCAATGTTTTATTTCATTTAAACAGGGCTAATTTTTTAGGAACTGGAAGACCTAGTTTCTTTTTCTGATCATATGGCAAATTAAAACTGTTTAAGAACAAGATAGGTAGTCCTCTATTTATTACCGACCCCTCAAAAAGACTTATGAAATTCCAATGTCATTCCCCCCCCATGGTCACATGACTGCAACCAGCCCATAATTTAGACCATTTCTAGCAGCCCATGGTCATGTAGATGTGATTTATATTTATTTATATTTATTTACGTGATTTATATTTATTTATATTTATTTATTTATAAAAACTGATCCACAGTGAACAATAGCTCACTTAACAATCACAATATTCATTTAATGACTGCTGTATTCGCTTAATGACTACCACAAAAAAAGATCACAAAAACAGGTCTGGTCATATGGTGACCCACTTTACGACTATCGTGACTTATGGCCGTAATTGCCAAGCTGAATTATGATCGTAAGTCGAGGACTACCTGTATTAATCTGGGCCATACTGTCAACAAGGAATGTGCATTAGATTAAGCTGAATGCTCACAGTAATCTGACAATGAAATGGGCTGATTCTAAACATTTCAGGATTCTTCTGAAGTAATTTAAGTATGAGCCTGACCCTCTGTGTTGATTCAGTTGGGAGGGACCAAAGGTACAAGAACGGCATTCACATGTGCACTAAGCAATAATGTGATGGTGTAAAATCTGTTGCAGATGATAGCCTTCCCTGTTTTATTTCACTTCTTGCCTGTTTTGAGTGTTAGACAAGCAGAATGCATGAGCAGAGTTTTATGATTTCAGATACCAGTTTATATGGATTTTTTTTTCTTGATCCACTTTCGCTTCTTATCATTGCAATGACAATTTAGGGTTTTAGGCAAGAATATGTTTAGCTTTAACTGAAGATGCAAGGAATGAACCTAGAATTCTCTTCATGCTAACCATGTTTCTACTGCTGACCTATATCTCACTCTCAAAGTTCAGATAAACAGTCAGAGAACATTGTTTTATTCATGATTTCTTTTGTTTCTCAGGTCTTGTCCCTGAAGCCAACAAGCTTGCAGAGGCTCTGAAGAAGATGACCATACTTCATGATGCAACATATGCCAAGGAAACCCAACTATATAACCGCCTTGGAGTTGATACTTTAGTACTTCCGTATGTATTTGGAATACTGGAATATTTTTGCTTAATGACCTTTTGAATTTCCTGTGAAGCATCCTGGATATTTTTTTAAAAAATATTTAAGATTGTGTCTAGAATAACTCTTTCCAATCTGGGACTCTCCTGATATATTGGGATTGGCTGCCCAAATCCTGAGCTAATCCCCTTGCAGTTCGAAAAAATAAAATTGCAATACCTGGCCAATTATGTAAATTAATTAAAATTAAATTGAATTGAATACTTTATTTGACAAGATGTGATTAGACACCCAAGGAATTTGTCTCCATACATAAGCACTCAGTGTACACGCAAAGCAACATAATAATAATAATAACATTACCAATAAAAGGGAGAGTAAAGAAGATAATAAGAATAAATAATACTACAGCACACTACATGGGGTAGCAGATGTTAGATAGCACTGAGAGAATTAAGTGTTCAGTAGAATGATGGCACGAGGATAAAAATTGCCCCTGTGTCTAGTTGTTTTGTCATACAATACCCTATAATACTGTCCTGAGGGAAGGTGTTGAAATAGTTTACAATCAGGATATGACATCTTCCCAGCCCTACTTCTGACCTGCTCAATGTACAGGCCTTCTATGGAAGGCAGGCTGGTTGCAATGGTTTTTTCTGCAGTCTTAACTATCCGTTGGAATTTGTACCTGTCCTGTTTGGTTGCTGTACCAAACCAGACCGTTATAGAATAGATAACTCTCAAATAGATGGAAAATGGTTGAATTTGTTTATATTAGTGCTGATTTTTATAAGGAAAACCTCACTAGAGAATTAAAAGATACTAGAATAATGTGTAGTAGTGGAGCCTCAGGAGGCTGAGAGTGAGGGAAAATAAATTTGCACACTGACAGACAAGTAGAGGCATGGGGGTTTAATTTAATTTATTTATTCAGTTTAGGTCAGTGGTGGCAAACCTATGGCACGGGTGCCAGAAGCGGCACTCGGAGCCCTCTCTGTGGGCACACATGCCGTTGCCCCAGCCTCGCCTCCCCCCATGACCCCCTCCTCTCCAGCAGCTCCCCTGACAGAGAGTCGCCCCTGAGCGTGGCCCACGCAGAGCAACGCAGCCAAGGACATGGCAGCCAGGCAGCGTAGATAAGACTCTGCCCTCACACCCCATTGTGCACAGTTGATGCTGCAGGGCGCGGGCAGAGGGCGTGACCGCCATAGCGCTGCTGGGCTGCCTGGACGATCTACGGCGGGCCCTGGAGGCAGTGAGTGGCCCTGTGGGCAGGTGGGGGGGTGGGGGCGAGGCAGGGGGTGGAGCGGGGGCAGGGCCAGTTTTTCGGCACTCAGTCTCTAAAAGGTTCGTCATCACAGGTTTAGGTGCTGCCCAACTTCAGAATGACTGTGGGTGTTGATGCTAACTTGCACCTGTATCATGTCAACCCCTCACAAGTTGCCAGGAATATCTTGCATGAAAGCCATTCTATTTGTAGATTTTCTCATCAGCTATAACTTGATACCTTTGTCCAGAGTGATCTGAAAAGCAGTATCGTTGAAACAGCTTATTTCACAAAATGTTCTTTTTATGACAGTTTTTTCAACCAGAATAAAAGAATTATCTACACCATCCTGGAACTTTCTCCTCTACTAGATTCTTCAAATATGACACCATCTGAATGGGACAAAATTGCCAGGTGTCTTGAGGTAATTTTTAAAGATAAATAATATGTTATTGGTCACAGATACATAATCACTCTGTGATCAGTAACCCAGCTATTATTTCTGATCAGTTGCCTAATATAGCACCAAAACTTCAGTTCTTTCAAATCCTCAGTTTATTTTAACTGAGATGATTACATAGTCACAACCAACCAATTATCTTAATTGGCAAGTTGTGTGATTCACATGGCTGCCTATTAAACTCATACTGATATATGCCATCTTCCATTTTTCCTATTTCCTTCATTACTGATTTCTTTTTTGAGAAATGACTTGGAGAAAACTAATGAGAATATCATTGGAATATCAATAGTGATGGCCTAGCATCTCTTAAACAATCCTTTTTTATATACAAATATTCTTCTAAAAATTAAGATCCTGCTTCTAAGATTGTTCTAGGACAGTGTTACTTAAACGGTTTGTTCTCGGGACGCCTTCCCACTCTTAAAAATTATAGAGGACCAACCGCAAAAAAGCTTTGGTCTGTATGGGTTATATTAATCTAATTAAAAATTAAAATGAATGCATTTGTAGAATATTGAATCATGTAAAATAACAATATTAAACTCATTAGATAAAGATTTAAATAAAATATTTTTCATGAAAAAACTTTAACAGATAAAAATAATGATAAGGAATAACATTGAGTTACGTGCAGGCAGTCCTCAAGTTACGACCACAATTAAGCCCAAAATTTATGTTGCTAAGTGAAACAGTTGTTAAGTGAGTTTGCTCGTTTTGTGAGTTTTTTGTCACAGTTGTTAAGTGAATCATTGCATTTATTAAGTTAATAACATGGTTATTAAATGAATCTGCATTCCCCATTGAGTTTACTTGTCAGAAGGTCACAAAAGCTAATCACATGATCCCGGGACACTGCAATCGTCACAAATATGAGTCAGTTGCCAAGCATCTGAATTTTGATCATGTGACCATGGGTTGCTGCAATGGTAATATGTGTAGAAAATGGTCATACATCACTTTTTCAGTGCCGTTGTAACTTTGAACGGTCACTAAATGAACTGTTGTAAGTTGAGGACTACCTATATCTCCAATATCTGGCAAAAATGGTGATTTCATGGACCCCTGAAAGGGTCTTTGAGGCCCTCCAGGATTACACTTAAGAAACACTGTTCTAGGAAAAGGAATGAGGAGAATGAAAGCTGATGTAACTTTAAGTGATTTCCAGTTTTATAATTCTATAATTCTATGACTCACTTAAAAAATTAGTGCCTGCCTTGCATTTCCTGGAATACATCAGTTTTTTAAAACCTTTCTGCTAAAATTCATATGACCACAAGATGGTGGTATATTGCTGCTTTTTGCTCTGCAAAATTTACAGATGGTATGCCAGGGACAATTTGCAGAAGAATAAGCAATTTACAGAGCAATCTGGCATTATTGAAACACAATGACATTTTAAAAATAGAATTCAGTGAAATGATGAGTGTCATACTCCATAACTTTGTTGATGAAGAACTTGTTCTCTGGACACAGAAGTATTTAATCACTGAAGTTTCTGTTCAATGGAGTTAATAGTAGCAAGTTTGAGAGAAAAGTTCTAAGGATTGGTAACTGCTTTGTTAGGATTGTTGCTCCCAGAATTCCCAGCCAGTTTGGTTCTATCTGAATTGTATAAGGCAGGGGTGTCAAACTGCCGGCCCGTGGGCCGGACGCGTCACAAGGAAACTGCGTCCACCTCATTGCCGGCAATGGGGGAAAAGTTCCGATATGTTGCGTGACGTCATGTGATGTCGCGAGTTTGACATGTCTGGTATAAGGTGTATAACAGAGTTGTATTGAGCTACATGGTTATTAGTTCTGCACTGACGTTTCTGTTCTCTGGTATATGTTCAAGCTTCCAGAAGCTAGTATATTAGTGGCTTAGAAAAAGTCATTTTCATTTGTTACTGGAAATCAAAGATCTGTTATGCAGTAGTGCAGTTTTGATGCATTGGTTAGGTATCATCAAGTTGCTATAAATTCTTAGTGACTACATAGATAGATTTCCTCCATAATAGTCTGTTCTTAACGTGGTCTTTGGATCTTCAATAGTGACTCGTTGTCTAGTAGCTGAGACTACCCATCTTTTGGCTGGTTGTCTTCTTCTTCCTTTTCCTTCCACCCTTTCCAAGCACTAGAGTCTTCTCCAGAGTCTTCTTATGCTTTGCATAAGATATCTGAAGGTTAATTTCAGCCTGGTCATTTGTGCCTCAAGTGAGAACTTTGGGTTGATTTGTTCAATGATCTATTGGTTTGTTTTCTTGGCTGTCCAAGATGTTCTTAGGAGTCTTCTCCAACATCTTATTTCAAAAGCATCAACAAGGTAATTTTAAATACTGGATTTCATAATTATCTGGAAGCTCACTATTTATTTACTGTTGCATTTGAGGACATTCCCAAAAAGTCCAACATGTGGGATCCTGGGCTTTTGTCTCCCAAGTCCTGACTCTCTACTCCTCTGGGACCTCACTATGTTCCCTTTGCGAGAATGGTCCTTCCTTATGGCAGATTGATTACACGACTTTCTCTCAATTGCCCACACTTGAAATGTTGTACAATGTCACAAATCTCAATAGACTTGGTGCACAAGAAAGCAGACTTGTATGATAAATAAATGATCATTCACTTATTTATCTGATGATTAGCATCAGTGAAAGTGATAAAGGGCACTGGAGAGAAATTAAATATTAAAGGTTACAAAGACAAAGTGTGGCCATTGGGTATTCAGTGGGTCAGTGCTCCTTTCCTTTGTTCAGATTTTTTTCTCTCAACTAAAAGGGCTTTCAACTACAACTTTTTTCCCAACTACATGGGATCATTCTATCAATCTGGCATTTATAAATTTCTGTGTAGATGTCTAG
The DNA here is from genome assembly GCF_001527695.2 of Protobothrops mucrosquamatus. Classification (NCBI taxonomy): domain Eukaryota; kingdom Metazoa; phylum Chordata; class Lepidosauria; order Squamata; family Viperidae; genus Protobothrops; species Protobothrops mucrosquamatus. The sequence continues at coordinate 227,731 of NW_015387047.1, read as the reverse complement.
TTGCGGGTCTGGTAAGCTTTAATTCCTAGTCTACCTCCATCTGGATCCCTGCTGAAGGTGCGTGAAACCACCTCAGTTTTAAGAGACCACAGCAGGTCTAGAGAAGACGGCCATTGTGAACAATTGGATTATGTTTTCCATGTTTGAAATTGTTGTTTGATTAGTAAATACCATGTGATATTTTATATATAAAAAATAAGGTAAGCTTCAATATATTTATATTATTTGGGCTTACATACTGCTCCAATCGTCCACTCACTCTGAGTGGTTTACAATCCTATATGGACATATATGTTTAAAACAACAATAGAAAACAATAGAATATATACATACACATACAGTATAAATAAAATATTTGTATGAGAATCCTAACCCTAAACATAAATATATCCCTAATCATAAATATAACCCTAATCATAAATGGTCTAGTGAGTAAGACTAGACCAAAAACCAGGAGACTGTGAATTCTAGTCCTGTCTTAGGCATGAGAGACACTAGGTAACTTTGGGCCCCTCATAGTCTCATATCTCTCTCCCACTCCCTCCCTGCCTCCCCCCCTCGCCTAAAACATATAAAAAGACTAAAACATATAAAGAACGGTTGCAGGGATTGCCACAAAGAAGACAAAGTCAAGCTATTCTTCAAAGTACCTGAAGACAGAACAAGAAGCAACAGATGGAAACTAATCAAGGAGAGAAGCAACCTAGAACTAAGGAGAAATTTTCTGACAGTGAGAACAATTAACCAGTGGAACAACCTGCCCCCAGAAGTTGTGAATGCTCCAACACTGCAAGTTTTTAAGAAGAGACTGGACAGCCATTTGTTTGAAGTGGTATAGGGTTTCCTGCCTGAGCAGGGGGTTGGACTAGATGACCTCCAATCCCTTCCAACTCTATTACTACTACCATCATCATCATCATCATCATCATCATCATCACCATCACCATCACCATCACCATCACCATCAATAAATAAATAAAGATCTTAAATTTAAAAAGTCAATTAAAATGAAAATTAAGCAGGAGGGAGAGGGAAGGAGCAAAGTGCATACAGGAAGGAGGTCAGGTATTCTCTACCCCATCAGTTACTTCCAATGTGCCACACCCCCATTGGAGCCCCAAGCTAGTTGGCATAGCCATGTCTTCAAGACATTACAGAAGGTCAAAAGGGTGGGAATGGATCTGACCTTGGGGGCAAGTTGTTCCAGAAGGTGGAAGTAGAAAAGCTCTTCCTCTGGACCCCACCAGCTGAAATTCATTGGTTGCTAGGATCTGCACATATTCCTCCTGTCAGCACAGGTAGGGCAAGCTAATTCCATTGGGGTGAGCTGGTTTCTCAAATAGCTTGGACTCATGCCATGAAGGGCTTTAAAGATAAGGACCAACATCTTGAATTGGACCCAGGAGTGAACAAGCTTTCAGTGCAGCTTGTGTATATAATGAAGTAATATGGGCCATCCTAAGGGTCCCAAGAACTGCCTGCGCAGCTACATTCTGCACCAGCTGAAACAGAATTACAGAGTTGGAAGGGACCTTGGAGATCTTCTAGTCCAACCCCCTGCTCAGGCAGGAAACTCTATACAATTTCAAACAAATGGCTATCCAATCTCTTCTTAAAACTTACAGTGTTAGAGCATTTACAACTTCTGGAGGCAAGTTGTTTCACTAATTAATTGTTCTCTTAGGATATTTCTCCTTTGTTCTAGGTTGATTTTCTCCTTGATTAGTTTCCATCCATTGCTTCTTGTCCTGTCTTCAGGTACTTTGGAGAATAGCTTGACTCCCTCTTCCTAGTCCTTTTTCATTAAACTAGACATACCCAATTCCAGCAACCATTTTTTATATATTATACAAAGATCGTCTCACTCTTGGACTACTGCAATGTACTTTCCATTGGGCTATCCTTGAAAAGTATCTGGAAGTTACTCTTATATAATACATAATATACTTTTATATAAAATTATATGATATAATATAATAATATATATTATATAAGAGTAACTTCCAGATACTCTTCAAGGATAGCCCTATGGAGAGTGCATTGCAGTTGTTCAAGTGTGAGATGATGAGGGCTTGAGTGACTGAGGTCTGTTTGGGATAATGCAACACCCTCCAGAACTAAACATGTTAAAGTCCTCCCTCCCTCCCTTCCCAATTTCAGTTTGCTCACTTCTAATTCAAAATCATGCTTGAACCAGTGAGTTACATTTTGGACAGGTTCCTTAAAGGATTGTTAATTCTGATTCTTTCACAATGCAGAGTGGTATAAGCAAACGTCAATGGGAGCTAAATGCATAATAGTTACTCCTGGAGGTAAAATCATACCCAAGAGATTAGCTCAACAGAATGTCACAAATTATTACATTATAATGTATACAGACTGCTGAGTTCACACATCCTGCTAAGCCATCATGTGGGTTGTCTCATTTAGGCTGTGTAGTGTATGAACGCAACCAGTGGTGGCTTATTCAGGAAGCCAAATATAAGTAAACTAATGGTTAATTGGGATGTGTGATTCCAATTACTGAATTAAATAAATTAGTCCATAGACCTGTACAAAGGCCTACTTGAAGGATACCGTTTAATACTTACATTTTACAATAGAGGAACACTGAGAAAATTAAGCAATTAATGCCAGGCTGGATATTGCAGATAGTTCTTTTTTAAGAAATAATAATTATACTGGTTGTCACTTTTTATCTAACTTTTGCTATATTAATGTTTCTGACTTTTGACTGCATGATTTTGTAATCTGCCCAGAGAACTTTGGTTGTGGGACAGATAAAAGAATAAATAAATAGCAAATTAATATTTGCAAATATACTTGCCATTGTAAGCCAGAAATCCTTCTAATTTGAAAGCCTCCTGCAATTTGTTCTACTTTTCATCTACTTTCCTTTGCTTTATTGAAAACTTTAATTATTTCAGGCATGAAAACAAAGATTGTTGCCAATTCTACCTCAGAAAAAAAATAATTAGATATAAACAATGTTGTCTTCCACATTATGGGAGGTCAGATGTCGTAGTACAATGGCAAAGGACATGGCATCTCTAATTTAAAATAAGTCAGGTGATGAGAAGGGCTTGCTTGAAATCTTAGAAACCTATTGCCTGTCAGACAATTAGTCCTGGACCAAAAAAAAAAATCAATGATCTGATTCTGCGTACCACTAATTGTATTATTTTAAGATTGGCAAGTGATAGCTTAGAATTTACCATTAGCCATCTGGGAGATAAAGTATATCCAAGTGTCTATTCATTCTTTGACAATGTAAATTTCTAATTTTATTTAAAGAAATCTCTGTGGGTATGTGTGCGTCTGTGTATTTTCTGTACTGTCTTATGAACAGACGAGGGCAGTCTTCCATTAGCATTTGGCATCTGGTAAGGATGGCATTTTTTCTGTATCCACTATTACAATAGCTCCAGTTTGCTTAGTCTGCTCCCATAAATGGTATAATCCCCAAAGTAAAAGTAAGAACAAGGAATCAGACCATATGATTCATTTACATATGTTAACATTCCTGTTTTAAAGCTTCTGCTAAGCTTTTCTTAATTAGCAGTCTTCCTCTGGTTAAGGACATATCATTAATATTTATACACCAAAGAACAAGTCTTTGAATGTTGTCATAATTAGTGACTGAAAAAAAAACTCTCACTAGATTTTATGTTGTCTGTATTCTTTAAGAATTAATTATGTTTTTTCTTAGAAGCTAGACAGGCATACTCAAATAAATAAGGGATTATTGATCATATTTTCTTGTATTGGTCAGACATAAGGGCTGTCCTCTGCTGGGATTTTTCAAGTCCTTCCTTTGTTTTTATTTTTCATTTTATGTTTTAGCATCCATTTGTGTGAGGATGGGGGAAAAAAAATCTTTATCTATTCTGCAGGAACAGGCAGACCTGGCTGATAGAGATCAGATCATGATTCTCCAACATTCAGTCATTCCTCCATCTTGAATGTTCTCTAACGGATGTGGGCTCCTTTAGTCCCAGGCAACTCATCTAGTGGATGCCATGTTGGAATGTTTCGTCATGATAACTTTTTAAATGTATATTTGGAGAGACTTTTTTTCCCTCTCTACCTGCTTTTTAGAGATCAGACAAACAAATTCTAATATCTGCACTGAAAGGACCTCTCTACTATAAATGAGAGCTCAGTTTTATTTTGTTTTGGTACTGAAAGCAAACTAAATTACATTGGTTTTAAATTACCTTGCCCTCTGCTATTTAATTCTAAATTAATAACTTTTGTGCTTGGTTGGTGTTGATTTTATTGATATAAATCAGGGGTGTCAAACTGCCAGCCCGCGGGCTGGACGCGTCATCCGGAAGCCGCCCCCACCCCATTGCCAGCAATGGCAAAACTGTCCCGATACGTTGCGCGATGTCACGTAACGTCGCGAGTTTGACATGTCTGATATAAATGCAACAAGCATGACCTCTGTCCATCACCATTTTATATCCCACAATTCTCAAAAGGTTTGTATTATTTAAATACTGATTATTTTGTCCCTTTGATTGTTTCTCTCACCACAATTTGTTTTGAATTTGCAGGCAAACTATGAGAAGTATGATGGATTTGTGATTCTCCATGGCACAGATACAATGGCTTATACATCTTCAGCATTGTCCTTCATGTGTGAGAACCTGGGTAAAACTGTAATCTTGACAGGATCTCAGGTAAGAAATTTTCAGTTAAACGATATATTTGTCTTGAAAAATAAGTTTTGACTATAGAAGACATTTTTTTAAATTCTTATTCATTACTATTTTTCCACTCCTACTTGCACATGGAATATAGTGAATGAGAAATGATGTGGACAATTCATGATCTTGTATGGTGTTCTTTTTTTAATTGGAAATATCCTGAAATACAGCTAATTTGATTGAGATATTGGTACTGCTGGAGGTTTGTTGTTTTATTTTTTAATCTTCTCCCTTTTCCTGATTCAAATTGTTTCTCCTTACCCTTGGCATTATTATTGCTGGAGCTTGCAACAGTTTTAAAGGGATGATTTCTACCAGGGAACAATGTTTTGGGAAGAAGTAATGAATCCCTTCCATTTAATCACCACTGCAAATCCTCTTAGCTCTTTATGGTGGTTATTGGGAAGAAAGGACAATTAAAAGGGGATCCAGTAAAACACCTTACTTTTACAGACTATTTGCTATTTAATTGCTTGCCACAAGGCTGCTCATGATTGTCATGAACCATTGGTGGAAATTTGACTTTTGCATTAGCTAAAGCTTCAAAAAAAATGCAAAGAAATAGGCTAAATGTTGGGGAGGATCTTCCACTTTGAATTATTCCCTCTCCCACCCCAACATAAAGAGTATGGTAAAATTCAGGGATAACTTCATGAGGTGTGGGAGAAAGTATTTTACATTCCAAACAAGAAATTCCACCATCTGCCATAGTTGAGATGAAGAAATACAACCATGTTCCAATAAATCATACGTTAAGAGAATGCTTCATAAATTATGCATGGCTTTACACTCGCTTTGTATTGTGTCGACTGGAGTTGCTCTCTCATATTGCTGAGTGCGCATGATTTCTTTTTTAACAGCAATTGGCTATCATTTCTCTCTTTTCTAGATACCAATATATGAACTGAGGAATGATGGCAGAGCCAACCTGTTGGGGGCCTTGTTGATTGCTGGACAGTTTGTAATTCCTGAGGTCTGCGCCTCCTTTTTTTTTTTATTGCTTTTAGACTCTTTGTTCCCTGTAAGGGTTGCATTGTAGATCATGACTGGGGTGGTGGGGAGGTTGTTTCAGAAATATTTTGATTTATAAAAATAATATCAGAGCATGCAAACAGCAACAAAAGAGCAATTAGACAGAACTTTAATTTAAATATATATATATATATATATATATATAATTTAAAAATACTTGATCCACTATTGATTCAATACTACTACATAGCAAGAAAAACCAATTACACAGGTACGGAACAGGCAGTACCTGCCTCAGCAGTAGTAGTACCAGTGAGAGGAATTCAGGCCCTAGTTTTGAGGCAAGGCGCACACCTAAAAATCAAGCTAGGGCGGGGCCTCGGGGGTGGAGTTGCCCCATGCGCCCCACACCTGCTTATCATTGCAACCAGGCCTCCCATGAATCGACACCTGCCTTGCCTTGCCGGCCCACTTCTGCGGGGCCCCATGGCCTGCATTTTGTTGTCAATCCATAGCTAGGTTCTCGGCTGCGGAGGCCTTCCCAGAAGGCCTCTGACGGCAAAATGCAGGCCGGGGGATGCTGTGCATGTCAATCTGGAGTGCCATTCTCAGCTGCAGAGGCATTTCCTTCTGCCACAGAAGAAGTGGGCTGGCTGAGTGGAGCTCTCGGTGCCGCTACTGTAAGGTCAGACTGTGGAAAAGACCCCCCCCCCCAAAAATAAGTTCTGGTGCCTCTTTTGGAGGCAAAAAAAAAGACCGGGACTAATTTTCAGGGAAATACGGTAGTTGCCAAAAAGGCCAATGTAGTCTTAGGCTGCATCATCACAGGGATAGCATCAAGATCACAGGAATTGATAGTACCACTCTATATTGCACTAGTAAGGTCACACCTGGTATACTGCATCCAGTTCTGCTTACCATGATACAAAAAAGAGGCTGAGGTTCTAAAGAGAGTGCAGAGAAGAGCAACAAAGATAAGTGATCCGGAGGCTAAACTGTATGAAGAATGACTAAGGAAACTAGATATGTTTAGTTTAGCCTGATGAAGAGAAGGCTTAGCATAATAGCAGTCTTCCAATACTTGAAGGGCTGCCACAGGGAAGAGGGGGTTGACTTATTCTCCAAAGTACCTGAAAGCACCACAAGAAGCAATGGGGGGAAGCTCATCAGAGGGGATCCAATCTGGAACTAAGGAGAAATTTCCTGACAGTGAAAACAATTAGTGAAGCAGCTTGTCTCCTGGAGTTGTGGGCACTCCATTGCTGGTGGTTTCCAAGGTGGAATAAGGACTCCAAGGTCCCTTCCAGCCCTATGATTCTACAAAAAAAGGATTCCCTGTAGATTTTACTCTGCCAGTTGTTGCTGACTGTAGGGGATGGTGCTCATCTCTGTTTCGAGGCCATTGAGCCAGCACTGTCTGAAGACATTTCTGCAGTCATGTGGCCAGCATGACATCACGGAGCACTATTAGTTTCCCACCAAAGTGGTACTTATTCATCTATTTGCATTTTGCATGCTTTCAAACTGCTGGGTTGGCAGGAGCTAGAGTGAGAATAGGAGCTCACCCGATCGCATGGCGCTCAGGTCTCAGACCTGGACTGATGGCTTTCCAACCAACAAACCCAGCTTTTTAACCATTGAGCCATCACGCCGCCCATTCTATATGACTGCTAAAAAGAGAAATGCACTTTTAGGCGGCCTCAATAGAGCTGGACTTTTCAAATCATGGGAAGTAATTGATTATGTGCCATCAAATTGGTCTTGACTCTTAATGATCATATACATAGATTTTATCCATGATGCTCTGTCCCCAACCTGATCCTTCATGTTTTCCAACAGTGCTGTAAAGTGCTGTAATTGAATCTATCCACCTTGCTATTTGCTATCCTCTTTCTTTTCATTTTTCCCATCAATACAGCTTCTTCTGAAAGTTAGCTCTTACATAATATGTTTAGAGTATGATAATCTAAGCCTGGTCATTTGTTCCTTGAGTGAGATTTGTTCAGTGATCCATTTGTTCATTTTCTTAGCTATCAATGATCTCTCTGAAATCTCCAACACTAAAGTTCATAAGCATCAATATTTGTTATTTCACTTTTATAGAATGTCATGGAAATTTTTTATAGGTACCAACATATATCAACATCAGGATATGTTTTCCAAGACCTTCATTGCTACTCTACAACACTCAGCAGAGTGTTTTGACTGCTGATTCTTTCACTGTTGATATCTGATCCTAAAAGGCAAAAACTATCCACCACTTCAGTATCTTCATTGCCAATTCTAATGGGAAATAATAGCTTATCTATGTTTTTTTTTATTGAAAAGTTTTATAAAAGTTACAATATAAACCCCAAAACCAACCCCCCTAACCCCCCCTCTCCCTCCCCCACTTCCCAGAGCTGAATACAGGGTTACAAATATAATAATCATAATCTAACTAACATTAACCAACTATATAAATAACCAAGTCCATAATGCGCTTTAACTCCCCTTTAACATAAATATAATAATAATAATTAAAACATAAACAAATTAGTATCCTAATTATTAAACAATAGAATA
>NW_015387047.1:210532-219075 GCF_001527695.2 Protobothrops mucrosquamatus | reverse complement strand
TTCCATTTCCGAATCCATCTCTATTAAAGCATTATAAATTCTCTTTATATGCGCTCGATTTTGATCTTTAATCTGTTTTACCAAATTCTCATCCATTAATGTAATACCAACCTTTTGATCTAACTTCCACCTAACCAACAATTGGGTATACTGAAACCAAGACTGTACAATATTTTCTTGCTTTAACTCAGCTAACGATCTATGTTTTGCATTGGTGAGATTCCTACTTCTGTTGCCCAGAGGTATTGTCCAGGTCTTGGCACTACATTTTAAGAAACACTTAAAAAAATTACAGGAAAGCAGATTCTGCTTGAATGTTAGAGCTGATGAGTTCTAATATTACAAATAGTAGTTTCCTGCAGTTCACATAAGAATATTGGATTTCCCAATCATTTTAATGGTTATATAGGTACTGCCTATTCTCGCAATTAGTTTTTTAAAAAACAAAAGTTAGTACTATAAGGTCCTTCTACTTCAGTGTGACAATGCTTAATATACAGCCTCAAAAAATAAATGGTTGTCAAAAATCAACTTCATAAGGTTTGAAACTTACCAATTATTTGAATTAAATATGATAGGAAAATGCATAGATTATTTCAGATGTGATGAATCTATGGCCTTCCACATGTGTCTAGTATACAGCTTTTAGTATTCCTTAACATTGACTCTGGTCTAGAGTGATTGGGAATTACTTAGTAAAAGGTTTCTCACTCTGAATTTCCATGGGGATTAATCTGTAGTGGCATAATGACCAATAGGCTGTGACAATCTGGACAGAGGGAAACCCAGAAACCTGATTGATATCTAGGTAAACTCATTTTCTGCTTGCCTTTCTAGTAACTCAACGTTGTCTGCTCTGTCAAGAATATCAACACTTCTGGAGGGATTTTGCACATTATTAAAAGCCCATTCTACCCCCTTTAAAAATAACTTCAGAGATCCATCACATATCTTGAGAGCTGCCAAACCTGTTCTTGGAAGGAAATCTCACAAGGAGTTTACTTGTATTTTGTTGTCAAAATCCAAACGAGACACAGCACTTTTCAAAGCTGCCAAGAGATAAAACCCTCCTACATAACCTTAATTATATTTATAACTCTCTCTAAAGTAGTTTTCATTGTATAGAAAGAAAAGTCAACTTTATGTGTGTGTGTGTGTTTTAATCTGCTGGATATTTTAATTACAAGGCTTGCACACTGACATGCTTCTTTTCTCATCCTTGTAGGTGTGCCTGTACTTTGATAATAAACTGTACAGGGGAAACCGGGTGACTAAGATGGATGCAGGGAGTTTCAGTGCCTTTTCCTCACCTAACCTGCCTCCGCTTGCAAATGCTGAGGTTGATATTATAAGTAAGGAATGATGTGATTTCAACTTTCAGGCTGTAGTTAATCTGTAACCCTTTCCTGGAGTGTGGTCACATGAGACCAGGTTCTTCAAGCATCTTTATCTTTTATTTATGAGGTTATTTTTGTTTGTTTGTTTGCCAGTACGAAAATAAGCACCTGAATTCTCTCTTTATTCAGAACAGACATGATATGAAACCAGTGGTGCAATTCAAATATGTGAACAACCGGTTCTCTGTGTGGATGCCACTTCCGGAAGTCCATTCTGGGCCTGGGCAACAAAAAATTAGCTACCGGTTCTGCCGAAGTGGTGCGAACTGGCTGAATCTCACCACTGTATGAAACCTATTTCATATATGGATCACTTTTGAATGACATGATCGACATAACGTATAGTTTATCGTACTTGCAACTGCTTGTCCAATTATTCCTCCTTATTGTCTCTTCAAATGTCCCTCTAAAAATGCCATTGTCAAGGAATTTTTGACTCACTGGTTTTCAGTTTCACTTGCTGGCAACCAGACAAACAAACCTGAAGCAATGTCTGGTTAATGTCTGGTTAATGAAAGTAGAAGTTGAAGGCAGGTGATAAATTCAAGTGTGGTTGTTGGAGAGCAGTGTTTTCAGTATCTTGTGAGTTCTGCTTGTAACAGAGTACCATATACAATCCCTGAAGAAGGATTGACTAATGTTCATTTTTGTTGATGAAATGCATACTTCTATTGGTTAGAATAGGACATAACATATTCCCAAGGCCCTTGGAGAATAAAAGCACAACTGAATTCCACTTCAGTTAAAGTTACTTAAAGCTGAACTGAATTCATCTCTCCATGCCTCAGTAACAGGGTTCACTAGCAGTTCTTGTTGAAGAAAGATCAGAATTTTAGTAATTCTGTATTGATGCCATGGTCCTTCTTAAGCTAAGGAATAGGATTAGGTAACACATACAGTAAAGTGACATGCATGAAATTTACATTTTAAGTCTAAATGATTTATTGCATTAAAAGATTTTATAACCAAAGTGCTTAAACCTAGCAGTGAATATTTAGAAATTAAATCTCCAATAGAAGGGTAAACATTTTACCTGTCCTGTTCTCCTGGCAAAAATGCTCCTTGATTTTAAATAAGTGCTAATGATTCATTAGAGGGAGGACAAACATATCAATTTCACATATTGGACTAAAACAACTCTGACTTGTTTAGTTTTGAGTGACAGTGATAGCATAGATATAGATATAATCTTTACTTGGATTTAAGCATATATGAACCAATGTATTCAATGAGCCAGGTTTAGAACAAATATGACTTAGTGCAATGCTAAGTCCATATCACCTAGCTTAAGTTAAAGTCTCTTTTGACTTATTTTGACTTTTGGTAGCTTCTCAGAAATATCCATCTAGTTTTCTGGCATCAATACAAAGTGGTTTTCTACCATTTTTTCTAGGATGATTTCTTAACTTCCCAGTTGAATTTACAACTCTGGCAGTCCCTGGAGGTCTCCAATCCAAATATTACCAGGCCAACTCTGCTTGGGAGCCCAAACCAAGCAAGAGCAGTCAGATGCTGCCACTTGCTGAGACAGTTGGCAGAGATTTCATTAAGGCAGAAAGAGAATAACTTTCTTGGTAAACAGAACATTGAGATTCCCAGAGCCAGAATTAACCCTATGTTCAATATGCCAAATATAAGTGCAAACTTGAATCTTGCTTGCTAGATGTTCTCTGTTGGAACAGTTATCTTTTGGCAGAAGCTGGACATCCATCTGTGAGAGATGCTAGCTTTCCTACATAGAACAGTCTGGATGACCTTAAAGAAACCATTTAATGCTCAGCTGCGGTAGGGAATACTATGTTGCCTAGCATGATAGTAAATCTAGATTTGTGAGTCAGTAACAGGGTATGATAAACAAGATGAAATCCCATCCCTTTTTTATGTATCACAAAAAAAAAGCAAAAGTTTGATCGCAGCATTGTGGTCCACCACCTTGACTTTTTTAACCACACAACTTATTGTGACCAGTCTGAATTCACTGTTTAATATTCTTCTATAATTTACATATTTGTTTCATTAACAACATAAAATTTTAAAAAATCCAACTTAGAACCATTAAACTAGAATTTTTATGAACCAGTTCTAGGCAGTCCTATTCAACTTAAATATCTCGAGCCCCTTGTGAACAGATAAGCAATGGGTATTTCCACCCCTGCCCAATAAATACAAGCATATTTATACATAACATTGTTTGGATGGATTAGGCTACCTTTGCCTATAAGAACTTGTGTCTATTATTTTCAGTAATAGCACATATATAATTTCGTTCTGGCCAGGAGAAGGTGGCTATATTTGTCTTGTATGTGTCTTCTCTTGCATGTGTCTTTGTCTTGTATTATTTGTATGTGTCTTGCCTTGCCAGTTCAGAACTTCCACTATTGGCTGTTCAGAGTTTTCTAGCTCATTGCTGTACTCAGAATGAACATTCAAAGTTATGTAATTGAGGTTAAACTACTTTCAGCCTAGCAGGGAAGGGATGAAAAAACAGTGACAGGTCTTCCCAGCAGATTGGAACTAGCTGAAAGTTGCCTTTCAGGTTTGATTTTGCAGATGGATTCCCCACTCCCTCCCTCTTAGGGAGGGGTCACTTCTCAAAGCTATTGTACTCCTTTAAAGGAAAGAATTCAAACCTGTATGGCAGCATGAATCCAGCTTTACTGCTTTCTAGAATACTGTATGAGTAGATTAGTTTGGTCTCTTCAGCTCTCGGACAGGGTTTCTTTTATTGCACGCGACCTTGCTGGCAATACTTATAGTGTGTTGGGTTTTCACCGCTTAAATAGCACCTTGTCTGCTTGATCTCGGTAGAGAGACCTGCTTCTTCTTGTTCTGTGTGTTTTGAAATGAAAGTCTTTCCAGATACTGGATAATGGAAGGCAGCCAACATAAATGCTTCTGCTTTTGTAAACCTCTCAAGTATATACTCCCAAGGACTGCAAAAGCAACCTAACTCAATTATGTAACCTGATGGGTGATATATTTTCACCACCTAGAGTGGGAGGAAATGAAGCAAGTGAAATTTTCCTCATCACTTTTTCTTCATCCCAGTACATGTTTAATTATTATACATGCTTAATTATTGCACATCAGACTGCTGTTAAAGGATTAGGAGCTCAGCCAAATCTACAAACGTGTATTTGGATGCCATCATTAATAGGGTGCACCTGCTGGTTATCTTGGACTTAAGTTTTCTTGCAATAGTCAAGGGATGGGCAACCTGTGGGACAGGGGAAAAAGAGGGGGGGTTATAACATTCTTCCCAGACACAAAAGATATAGCACCCTTAGGGCTGCTCTTAGGTTACCAAGATTCAATAGTCAAACCGGTTGGCTCACACATCTCCTGCTTCAGTTGCAGAATGCCAGATTAGTTCACAATAAAATAGTTTATATCCATGATCTTCTTGTGGATCATCAGGCTGGTCTGGTTGTGTTGTAGAGACCAGGATAGGAGAGGTGGGTGGCCTGAATTTAACCCATATAAGCCTGGCTGGAGATGTTGTACAACATCAAGGTAGATTGTGTGGTAGAATTACAGTCATCTTTAGGGAATATATTCCCTCTCCATTAATCAGATTCCTCAGGGACTATACTTGTGGTAGGTTGAGGAAGGGGGAATAGAGTACTTTGTTGCTAGTCCAACAGCTGGTGCTCTCCAATATGGTCCTTAGAATCTTAGGATTTTGGTGCTTGTGGATCTCAATGCCCATGCCGGTGATCCTGGAAATGGACTAACTGAGAACTTCATGGCCATTAAAAATATATCAGAAGCCAGATACACTATGCAGCAGTTGATCTGTTTTTTTCTTCTGAGTTGCTGGAAAGTGAAGTGATAGTTAAAGAGGGAAAGTTACTCCTTTGTCATGATTGGATCACTTCCTGTTATGATTTAGATAGATTTCCATTCCTATTCAGGAGTAAGGATCTACTATGCTTCCTAAGACTTATGAAATTGTATCAGTTCCTGAAAGCTATTACCACATCCCTTTTTGAAACCTTAACCATGAAGTAGTGAGAGTTCACAGGGCTCCTTAGTTTAGTGAAAAGCATACAGGAATGAAATGGGAGGGGGATATAATTGAAGCATAGATGTTAAAAATGCCAATGCACTAACTATGTGGTACTTACGAAGGCAAAGACAACACTTGTGTTCACAGCACTAATTATGTTGTCAAAGAGCCACTGTGTCCCACTGAATTACCCAGATGAACTTTTCCAAAGATTGTCAATGTGACATTTTGTCAAGTTCTAGCTGGCAGAAGCAAAACAATAAGTTTGTCATGCACTTTATTGGCAAAATTGCTAAAGTCTGCCAAAACTAGGAGAGGTTGTCAGCACACCATCCGATTATTTACTATAGAATCACTTTTGCCAGTGAGACTTGAGGAGATTGACAAAGTTCTTCAAGATATTTTCTTGATTATCTGTCCTTTTGATTTTTGTTCTTAGTAGGTCTCAGAAGCAAGCTGGTTAAGAATATGAGAATGGGTTAAGAGAGTAATGGATGTCACATTAATGGAAGGAAAGATGACAACAGATTTGAAGATATCCAGAAATATCTGTTGTCAACATTCCCTTTTGGGGCAGGATTTGGTGAACTGATAACTGGTGAATTGTGGTAATAATAGATGTTACAAATTTTTCTGGACTCATCACAGACTAGCACAGAAAGTAGCTTGGTTACTTTGGTAATTAACCTTATATAGGAGTAAAGCAGAGGCGTATCATCCTGTTGTTTCTTCTATTTAGCAGTTTTTGATGCTGTTGATATAGAATCATACTGAGGCATCTCTGTGAGTTGAAAATTGAAGGCATTGTTTCATAGTGGTTCCATTCCTATCAGTGGAATGGTTTCTAAATAGGGGTTGGTGGTGGGGTGACTTTTGTAAAGCCTTGTAACAGTTGTGGTGTGTATTTCCACAAGGTTCATCTTGCCTGGTATTCTTGAATATCTATATGAAGCTGCTAGTAGAAGTCATTCAGGCATTTGGAGTGAGGTTTCATCAGTAAATCGATAATAGTCAACCAGCCTCTCCTGAAGGAACCAGCAGTAGCATTGGAACTACTGTATCAGTGATTTCAGGTTGTGATGGAATGGATGAAGACTGATAGAATAAGAGTGAAATTCTCTGGTTAACTGGTTCTTATTTTTAGGAATTGGCTTTAAATCCAATAGGATGATACTCTCCTATAAAAAAACATTTTGCAAGCCTAATTTTCACTGGAGACACAGTGACCTCATTATCCAGCATGCACAACTAGTCAACTTTGTCCATTTCTGAGTGTAGATAGCTGCACATCAGTAGTACACACACTAGCAATCTCTTAATGAGATTGTTGCAGTGTACTCTATGTTCGGCTGCCATCTTATATTTGGTAGTCAAGGTAGTATGGGGACTCAGAAGATGGCTGAACTTTACTCCATCTCTTCAAACACTACTCTGGCTGCCAATAATATACTACAATAGTATACTTACTACTACTTAAGGTAGTAACATCTATGAATTTCTAAAAATGGCTGCGGACATGGAAACTTGAGAGATCAGCTCATCTGATACTGAGAATATCACAATATTTTCAAAATGTTTATATGTTTATTAATATTTTAAGTTTATTTTAACATCTGGAGGATTAATATTCTAAGCATGATTCTGTTGTTAAGCCATCCTATACTCCAAATGGTGGTAGTTGATTTAAGGAAGAAGCATATTCTTGATGGAAAATGTTCTCAAACTCTACAGGCCTGATACAGCTTTCTAATCCCTTATTGTACTATATAATAATTCTCAGGTGACTAAAAAATACAAGAAGAAAAAGCTAAAAGGCAAACAGCTTGTGTAAGTATTAATGTCCACATCTACATTTCATCACTTGGTGAGTGCAACATGAAGTGGCTTGTATCACAGATCTAAATCAAAACAGAAATGCCATGATGTTATAACATTATCTCAAATGCAATATAATTAAGATGTCAGATTGCATGTCATTAATGTGTGTAGGTGTATGTTGGGCCTTTGCTGGCTTTTGAAAAAACCATGTTCATTCCAGCCCACTACTATAGTTTTATTTGGAGTGCTCAATTGGGCCAGTGACAAGTCTTCCAGAATTGATACTTCTTAATGTGCTGGACTACAACAGCCACATTCCCTAGCCATCAGGTTACTGAGTTAGGCAAGTATGGCCTAGACCACTCAATAATGCTTCTTCCAAGTCTGAAAAGGACTCAAGAGATATAATAAGCACATTGATCATTCTTAAGGAGAACATTTACCCAGCTCTTACTCTAGTATTTTAGGGATCAAACACTGCAACTTTGAATGGACTCATCTAAGTTTTATAGCGTAGATTGAAGTAAGGAATCATGAACTGAAGAAGCTTCTTGGATGAGAAGCGAAATGTTTTCAAACAAAACAATCAAGAAAGTCCAATTGCTTTTTGGAAAAAGCACCTTTGAGACAATCATGACACAGATGATTTAAAATATCCATAGACGTTAAGGAATCATTTTTTCCTGTTTCCAAATATATCTTTTGCTAATGAAAAAGTGTCTTGAGTTGCTTCAACTATTATCTCTTGTTTATGTCCAAGCACTGGCAACAACTACTAGAAGAAACAGCACCTGTTAGTAGAGTTGCCATTGCTAGAATATATGCTGGGGTTTGTTTCTCCATTTGAAGAAAACTATGTTTACTGTAGATTGCCACAAAGATTTGGTGGCATGATTTGGGGGGGGGGGCTCTTGAGGTAGGATGGCCCAAAACCTGTAGAGTACCTTTCTATGGATTAAAACAATATTTATTGCTGGTATAATTCTCCTCTCTTTTTTGTACTGGAACGAATCCAATGTAAAGTAATGGTTAAGGTATTGCAACCAGATGGAGAGCCCAGTTGTAAGAACCCACTCAACCACTGAATTTACTAAGGAATTATATTATTATTATTATTATAATTATTATTATTATAATTTAATTTATATACCGCCCTTCTCCCGCAGGACTCAGGGCGGTGCACAGCATATTAAAAACAGTACAAATACAAAACATAAAAATACAAACCCCTGTAAAACCAGATTAAAAAACCGAATATTAGAAGCTGTGTTTCTATTTAAAATTATTCTTAAAATCACCCTAAATAAAATCCTCCCTAG
>NW_015387047.1:170241-209130 GCF_001527695.2 Protobothrops mucrosquamatus | reverse complement strand
AGGAATAGTAGTTAGTCCTAGCCACCCTCATCGCCACTAGGTAGGATCTAATATGTATCCTAACCTGTGTTCGGTTGGGTTCGGTTCGGCTGGCCCTCCAACATCTCTCTAGGCATCTTTTCCGACGTTTCATCTCTCTCAGCTCCTCGGTAAACCAGGGAGCCAATCGAGATCTACGTCGGGTCAGAGGCCGCAAAGGGAGCCTTCCTCAAGAGATTAAATCGATAAACACAAAAGGCACATATTATTGTCAATGGCGACTTAATTAAACCTTGTGAAGTCCAGAGTAAAACAAGATAAGTATGTCTTCTGTCACCTCTGCTTTTTATTTTAGTTCTAGAGTTTTGAATAAAGATATAGTATGAGGCAGGATGAAAATAACAGACTTGAAAATTTAAAAAGAGACTTATAAACTGAGGGCTCTTGCTGATGATTTAGTTTTGATTCTACAAAAACCCAAGAATGATATAGAACATTCAGTAAGAAACTAAAGGACTTTGATGTGTTAGCTGGATTTAAAATAAATAATCAAAAAACAAAAAAATGTTGATTAAAAATATCACTGTACATCATCAAGAGATCCTGACCAAAAAGACAAATTTTAAAATTGAGAAAAATGTAAAATAAATTAGATTTATGGACTAATTATCAACATTTATTACATTATTATTGAAAATAAATATAGAGGACCAATATATTAAAGATTATATGATCAAATGAGTAAAAAAACTGAATATAACATAATGTGTGGAGTAAAAGACTAACATTTACAAAGAATTACAGTTTGAAACAGAAGTTTTATGATGATGTATGATTGATAATTAACACCTGATAAATGGTCAAAGATGTATTAGGGTATATCTAATGTTTGCTGGAAATGAAGGTACTTTTTATCATCTTTGGTAGGCATGTCAGAAAGTTAAGAATTATAGGAATCAGATATATATTTTAATTCACAGAATTTTCAAATTAATTATACAAATGGAAGCCAGAGGCTTTTCTTTTAGATTTGATGGAGAAACAGATTTAAAAAATATATATTGAACTTTGTTCTTTTATATATGAAATCAGCTGCAAGGTGCCTTTATGTGCAGATGGAAGGATGCACAAATACCTACAATGGAACAATGGATGTTGAAATTAATGGAGCTGGCTGAGATAGTAAAATTAACTGGTTTGATTAAAGAAAAGACTTTGTCTAACTTGTTTCCACCTGGAAACCACTTTTTTGGATCTGAACTTTCTGCTTGAATTGGAAAGAAATGAAATTGTCAACCGGATAGGTCAGAAACCTGTTCGGTTACTGGAGAGTTAGAATCTTTGGCTCAGACCTTGGGTAAAAGTATATATGATAATTAGATCTTCAGAAATGTCTCCATACCAAAGTAGCATGATCCTCTAGGTAAGCTTCATTTCAGTTGAAGCCTTTACTGAAAAGTCCCTTCAGTTCTTTCAGAGCAAAGCAGTATCCAGTACCTATCCAAGGCAAGCTACAGCTGACTTCTTTTTAGGTGAAATATTACTTTGAAACAAGTCATTCTAGCATCTGGGATTGAAGTCGCCCGGTAAAGTAGCACCATTTCTTACGAACTAATTCCATAGTTTAGTTTTTAGAAGAGAATTTCTTGGTCAGATTTCAGCACAGTCAAACGTTCGCTGACATATCATAGCAAATAGTAAGTCTTTCAAATAAGATAATTTAAAGTGTGGTGGCCACCAGAGGACTGAAGAAGAGCCACTTCAGATGGCAAACTCCAGTGCAAGAAGAAATTCTATAGCACATATGTGTCAATCAGCCTCAACAAAAAGTTACAGATGCAGTTTGGAATCAAAAGCAGATGAGAAGTAGATAGAGAAAATGTGTTTTTCCTTCCTGCCATTTGTCTGCTCCAAATGATCTTCCTCTGTAGCAAGAGAGAGAGAGGAGAGAAGAGTTCAAAGGAAATATTTCTAAAGGAAAAGGGGAAACACCCTTTAAACACCCCTTCCTGCTCACACTTCTTTAGTGCTTTTGCTTGCAAGATGTTTTAGTAACTGACACTGATGATGGTTTGTGTTTTTTTTTTAAAATAACAATAATTCAGAAACACTTCTTAACCTCAAGGCATTATTTCTTTAATAATAAGCTGGCAATCATAATTTATATCGACCGTAGAAACTAACAATGAAAAGAGAAATATCCCAACCTGGCATTCTCTATATATCGTGGATTACAATTCCCATAATTCTCAGCATAGAAAGCTGAATTAGACGGTCAGATTGCGTGAGAAGAATGGTAGTTTCAAGAAGATTTATTGAGATTGAATGTTTACCTTATTTAAAATCCTGGAAAGCATGAAAACTGTTATCATATCTAAATTCCTCTACTTTTCAATATTTATTAATATTATTATTAATAATATATTAATATATTATTCCAAATAAATGTTATAACTCAGCCCAGGTTTGATGGGCAGCTATCTCTGTCACAATGATTATGACAATTTGATAATGCTATTTTTAGATAAACAGAGACTCTATGTATGTTAAAGCTGCTTTAACAAAAATGTGTTAACAGGAAAGACAGAACAAAGTATTATAATAAGCATCTGACTGAATAATGCCATATATTGTCTTGTTGATTCTTTGCTTCTCTATATCTTACTGAAGACTTCAGTCATAATTTTTTGGTTAAAACTATTTAAAAATGTAAAAAGCAGATCCCAGATCAACAATTGGAGTAATAAATTCATCATTAGGTCTAATCAGAATGAGCAAGTAAGCTTTTGAGTTGTACAACAGTTAATCAGGCAAGACACGAATATAAGAGATATAGAAAAACCAAGAATATTCCAGATTATGCCACATGTCATACTCATGATGTCTACAGACAAGCTGAGTCTTGAGAAAAGTTTGTTAGATTGAATGCATTCAGTACTAGTAGCATCAGATACAAGAAAAGGTTTTCTGTCCATAGCCATTCATTTCCAATCTGTTTCTAAGCACTAGAGGTACAGTCACTTGGTTACCAGGGAGAAAAATAAATAAACATTAATGTTTATATTAGCAATCAAAAAAGAATCAATTAAGCTAAGGTGTGTGGCAATGGTTCTATTACCTAATTCAGAGTAATTCAGTTTACTAGTGTTGACATATAAAGCATGTAATAAGACATGGATACTGATGGAGCATTTGAATCACATGCTTTTCTGGTCATAAAGATGCAATAGACAGCTGAAAGAAGAAATTCTTAAGGAGGAGTCCTGACTGAAATTCCCTCTCTGTCCATTTGGTAGATGATAGACTTTATAGTTTTTAGAATACAGCTTAATTTGTCCTGCCTGAATCTGTGGTCCTTCATATTTTCCACAACGTTACATGGTTGCATTGCTTTTATCTTACTTGATACCTCCTCTCTGAAAGTATTATATAAAGATTAAAACTAACAATGCATGTTCTAAAGAAATAATTTCAAAAAATATTCTCAAAACCTTTCACTTCAAGTAATCTAGACTGATCTACTGCATAATTTACTTTCAACTAAATGCATTTTTTTCTGGCAAATTTCTTGCCTCTAAATGAAAACAAATAAAAGGTAGAATGCATGCATCTTCAAAGGACCATTTCAGGTGAGGTCTTATATGACAAAATTCTCTTCCATTCTTGAACAATAATATAAGGTGTCACAAATGCATCTCACTTTACTCTTATCCTCAATACACTTAATTTCTCAATGAAGTGACTTTAAAATTGCATCAGTGAGCATTCAGTTATTTGAACCTCTTTCTATTTACAGNTTTTCAAAACACCCCTCTAAAAATCTAGTCAATTTGGGTTTTTTCCCATATTCACTGTCAAGCCAGCCCACCTCACAAATTTTATTATGTATTATTTATGTATTTATCCTTATTTTAAGGATAAAATTATGAGACCCCCCCTTTGTAAGTCCCCTTGAGTTGAGATATAAATTCAGCAAATGAATGAATGAAAGAAAGAAATGGAAGTAATTGGTTACATTCAAGTTCAGAAACAGATATGAAAAAATTCATTGCCATGGCTTCTCCCAATTGTGTGTCTTCGTCTTGTCATCTTGTGTATTTTCATTCGAAGTGAATATGGCTAATGTATGTCATCTCAAAAATGGTGTTTCTGATTATTTCAAAGTATTAAATACACACACAGTTTCTAACACTAAATCAGACACATTCAGAAGGAGAACTTGGCAATATTTTTTTTCACATCTTCTGAGAAAGAAAGTCTTTCAGGGAAAGTTGATGCCAACCACACTAATGCCAGAAAACAAATTAATCTACAATTGCTGCAAACATTTGAGTCAGATGTAATGATACTTTCATGAATTACGATGCTGTATCTTGTGCTTTCAAAACTGAAATCAGGTCTTGTGTCTTTCCATTATAGGGCTTAACTGATAACAGAAACTTGCTGAAATACAGACTTCTGTGCTACTTTTAATTGCCTTAGTATCTCTTCTGAGTCACATTCCAGCAGTTGTAAGACTTGTATCCTCATCTGAAATCTTTTGAAGAGGCCTAATTCAAATAGTTCCTTGAAGTTAAAGATAACAAGATTTTTAAATATTCACTGCATAGATAAGGTTCTGCCAGTGCAACTGTGACAGAAAATATCATTTTAGGACATCTCTGTTCTCTAGAGCAGTGGTTCTCAACCTTTTTAATGCTGCGACCCCAACACCGGTCGTAAGTCGAGGACTAAACCGGTCGTAAGTCGAGGATTAAACCGGCCGTAAGTCGAGGACTAAACCGGTCGTAAGTCGAGGACTACCCAACCGGTCGTAAGTCGAGGACTTTCCCTGCCGGGAGCGCCGCACATGCGTGGTTCCGCCCCCTGCGCCGGCCGAGGCGTAGCTGGCAAGCGGCAGAGACAGAGCAGGCCGACCACCAGCTGGCCCAGCCCAAGGGAGGTAAGGCACCCACCGGAAAAGGGGAAAAAAATGGCGGACAAAACAAATGGCGGACAAAACAAATGGCGGACAGCCTTGCTTGGCGACCCCCATGAAATGGTCGATCGACCCCAAATGGGGTCCCGACCCACAGGTTGAGAACCACTGCTCTAGAGGAACACTCTGATTTGGCCATCAACAATCCCTGTTTGTGTTATTTTTTTATTTTTAATGCTCATTTTTATTTAATTTTGCATTTATTTACAGGTATGTAATGACCCTATGCAATTTTCCATCCTAGGTGCTTCATAAAATATATATAATACAGTGCAAACGAATATCTGCTTCACCAGACTTCTTAACTAGGTATTATCTTGTATAGTCCACGAATGTGCATTTTGTGGATGCAGCTTTCTTCAAATCTTGCTTACATTTTGTTGTCTGCTAGACAGGGATAGTGAGAATTCTCAGAATTAATAATGAATGTTTTGGCATTTCAGCAATGGAACTGAAGCATGACTATTAGTTAAACAGCTGGCATCTGGCTTGCAATGTATAATCACACTTAATTGAATCATTGCCATTTTATTTAATCACTAGTAACTGCATTATAAACTCTGTAGATGTTTAGTGGTAAGAGTAACAACATCTGTCTTTTAAAGACGTGTGAAATATGTGTCACATTGCAGACGGCTGGCAAGGTGGCCTTGCTTTGCTCCACTCTTTCCCCCAGGCACATGTTGGTATTGTTGCCCTGGGTATGTAAAATGAAACTGGAATTAGAGAAGCAGAATATATCAATTATGTTTAAGCATCTTCACATCTTTGTAATAACAGAGCACTTGAACATTATTATTCAGACAATTTGGAATGTGTTGACATATTGGTTTTCAACTTGGGTTGTTATAAAGAGGTGTGGTGCAAAAATCCAATGGCTTCTCCAGTTCTAATTGGGTAAGACTTTTGTGCATTAACCAGAATGCATTGCGCATAGTGTTTCTCCAGATCAATTTTTGGATACTTCATTTCCATGGATAATAATGGCAGTCCACTTTCCACCACTCAGTATATGCCTATTTTCCCTGATTACTGAGCAAAAATAGATAAAGAATAAGATTTTAAATCATTGCACTGATAAAATTGTTCTTTAATATCCATGAACTACCTCTGTTAGCTCCCTCCTGAGATCATAAAGTTCTGTTTATCAGTTATTTATTTATTTTTTGCAGAATTCAGAATGTTAAATTTCACAGGATCTTCTGACTGTAAAATAGTTCTTCATTTTAATTTTGCACTATTCTTTGAAATAAAGAATGGCGTTTAATGTTTATGATTAAATAAATAAAAAATACCATGCTTGGGCTTTAAAATATTTTCTCCTCTTTTCTTTGAAAACATATAAGGTAAAGATTAGTAGTATTTCACATCATTATGGCTGCTGTTATTATTAAAAAGTGCATACATATGATCTCTTATTGGCCTTCTGAAACCTGAAATTCCTAGGAGAAATTAAGTCCAGAACAGGACCCAGTATTGGATCTAATGTATAACTGGGCAGAACACAAGGAAATTATTTTCCTTTATGTAAAAGTCGTGCTGTGCTACTAATACTCATAGCACTTTACAGAGTAATATAAGGCAAATTCTCTCCCCATTGGGTTACACTGTAAATTTTAGATGATACCTACCTATGAGAAGAAAAGGTTGTTTACAAGAGATGAATGCAAGAAAATTTAGAATGTTACACTTACTTTTCCTTTCCAGATGAATGAAGCCTGAACTGTATTAAATTACCCACTTTTATTGATGGAATGGGTTTCATTGGTAGAATGAAGATAAAATCCCACCTACAACCCCGATGAATGCTCCATATTTGCTAGAGAAAAAAATGGGAAGGGAATGGGAGGGTGCAAAGCAGATTTGCAGGGCCATAAAGAATGTCAGAGGAGAGGGAAAAAAAATACCTTGCTGTGTGACTGAAAGCTAATTGTAAGATACTAGATTTTATTTATGTATTTATGTATTATTTATTAAATTTATGTGCTGCTCATCTCACTCTTGGAGTGACTCTAGTCTTATGTATGATCTCTTGTATATATAAGGCGGTAGTTATTTTTGTGTA
This sequence comes from Protobothrops mucrosquamatus, assembly GCF_001527695.2. Lineage (NCBI taxonomy): Eukaryota > Metazoa > Chordata > Lepidosauria > Squamata > Viperidae > Protobothrops > Protobothrops mucrosquamatus. The sequence goes on along the minus strand of NW_015387047.1, from coordinate 202,108 downwards.
GATATTAATCAGATTTCCTGTAAGGCAGATTTTGAACACAATAGGAAAGACTATTCCTTGGATGAATGAATTTTTTTGTGTGTGTTTTCCCCCCACAGTCAATTGGGAGACAATATGGAGAGCTAATACTATGAAGAAATTTGAGATCCATATGAACATGAACAGCAACGTTGGACTACTGAGAGTCTTCCCTGGAATTACTGCTACAGCGGTCAGCCTCCCACTTCCTCAGAACATCTCAGAGCAAGTTTGAAGTGTTGATTCCATATAATTAATATGCAATGAGAAAAGATACTTGGTATTACCCAGGTTCATTGCTGGTATTTAAATACTCTCAGAGAATTAGTATTGAACTAATTATCTTTCAGTACATGCTTAGATGTGGTCAACACTTCCAAGAACACCGTTATGTTAATATTTGTAATAGGAAGTTACCAGATTTTGGGGGCTTCTGTGGCCAAAAGAATCTTCTGAATTTTTGACACTTGAGAAACACTTTTATATTATTTATGGCTTGAGGATGTTGAAGTATGAAAAGAGTAATTTGCATTGGAGAAGTAGGCTGAGCCCTTTATACTGTGGTTTTCTCACAAAAATGACGCTGAGGATGCAGAAGTTGGACACATTTCTGTCCTGACTGCCATTGTATGCCTGACATATATTTGGAGGCATGCTTCTTCTGGTCCAGAAGCAGAATTGGTCTTCCAGGCTTCCATCTTCAAGATGGGCCTGATCTTCATGAACCTATTTTTTTAAAAATATTCTTCCCACGATAATCAAAAAACTCTAGGCAGGTTCATCAAATGTTTCTAAAACAACCACAGGATAAAATCAGATTTAATTAAATCAAAATAAAAAATAGGCAAGCTATGATATAAGAGCTTAAAAATCAGCAAAACCAGACCTCAGCCTCAACCAATAAATAGTGATGACATTTGTAATTCAAAAGCTCTCTCAAATAACTTAGTTTTAAATAATTTCCAAATAGCTAATAAAGTGGAGGAGCTGATCAAATCTATCCTTTTCTCTTTTAAAGACATCCATGTTAGGAATCATTAGTGCATCTTTTGGTAATAAAAATGCTCTATTTAAAGAGCTATTTTTTGACTCTTCTAAATTTCCTCCTGATCAGCATCATTATATAAGCCCCAATTTTCATATTTTAAGAAGGAGGAAAAAAAATCTCCATGCCCATTTCTCCATGCCATGCATGTTTTATATGTCTCACTCACTAGTTTTCCAAACTAAAGAAAATGTTTGAGTCTGCTATTTGTTTTGATAATCATTTTCTGCACTTTTTCTAACTCTGTGTATTCTCTTTCAAATGGGGTGACCAGAATTGTACATAGTATTACAAATGAGGATGTAGCATAGATTTGTATAAAGCCATTACAAATTTGGCAGTCTCATTCTCAATTGCTTTCCTAATGATCTCTAGCATAGAATTTAATTTTTTCAAAGTTGTACACTGTCAACATCTTCACTGAGCTAATCACAAGATGTATTTAAGATCTCTTCCTTGGTTTGTTGCAGATAGCTCAAACCCTATCAGCACATAAATTAGGTATTACAGCTTGTTGCCCAATGTGCAACATTTCACACTTAGTTAAACTGAACCTCTATAGTCATTTGGTTGATCATTCATCAAGGTTTTTTTTTTAAAAAAAACCTTTTTAAGCTTTTCAAAATCATTTTCTATGTCATTACTCCGAATAATTTTATATCATCCGCAAACTTGGCCAGTTTATTCCTTACTCTTAAATCAGGATATTTTTTTTGAAAAGTTAAAGACCCTAGTCTTAATACAGGGTCTTGAAGAATTTCATTTCTAGGCTTCTTCTGTTGATAAAATGGCTTATTCCTATTCTTTGCTTTCTGTTTTTTAGTCATTCAAAGACAAGTCTTCTGATCTCTTGACCACTGTGTTTACTCAACAGTATTTGGTGAGAAACATTGTACCTACTGGTGGTCAATGTAACTGAAAAATACCATAGAGGATATATACTGAATAAAAATAGAGACATTCAAGAAAGAGGGTGGAAGTCACATTAAATCCTGTACATTAGGACATGATATAAACTACACATCTCTCTGTCTGACAGTGTGAAGAAAGATAGACTGTATAGGTCATTCTGAGAGTTCCTTAAAAATCCAAGTACACAGTGTTGACAGAGCCTTGCATGTGCCATTTACAATCCCACAGAACTCTAGAAGATTGGTAAGGAAGAATTCTTGGATGGATCCCATCAACAGAGATTTGTTACTCTAACCACTCAAGATATCCTAGAATATTTTCCCTTTTTTTCTCAGTTTGCTTTATTTATCTTGATCATTTCCCTGAAAAAGCCAATACGGCTTCAGATATATGTCCCATATCTTCTGTTCTTCATATACGTTTTATAGCTAGGAATTATTCTAGTCCATTAATTCTCTTCATTCCAGCAGGTTTATGTTATATTATACATAAGTATTTATGACCTTGTTTGCAACAAAGTACTCTAATTTTCCATTCTTGGCTTGGACACTTCTAGCATTGGCACAGAAACACCTATGCTATACACTAGATCCCTTTGTACATCTTGCCTTTTTGTTTCCTGACTGTCATGTCCACTGATTAACTCACAATACTGTCCCTATTCCTTATATTATTTTCTAAAAATTGTATACCCTTCCACCCTGGATGCTGCTTCCTATCTGTTGATTTTTCCTTAGGGATCAGTGGAAAAGCTGCTCTTCAGCTTTTTTTTAATAATATGCCAGCAGCCTAGTTCCATTTTGGTTCAGGTGGAGCTTGTCTATCTTGTACAGGGTTGACTTGTTCCAAATCTTTTCTTGGTGTCTAAGGAATTTAGTCACAAATCTGAGATAACTCTGTATTGAGATCTCCCAGTTTTGCTTGCTTAGTTGACCCTAGTAGATATTAGGCAATATATTATAATATGAGAATGCTACCTGGGCAATTGTAAAATTAAAGCTGCTAATTCATAGCCTAAATTTGGCTTCCAGGACTAGCTAAATAAATTTTCTAATATGCCAGGGATCAAAATTATTTGCAGAACAACTAGTAAATAGAGATAATTAAAGCCTTGGGAAAAAGGGCATATCTACTTAAAATTTATTTAATATATTTATGTGGCCATCTAACTCAACCAAAGTGTTTTTGTCCAGCTCACAAAATTCAACAAAACCTAATAAGGAGAACATAAAACCATAGATTATAAACTGACAATAATAAAACAATAAAATGGTGATCCAAACAGAAATAATACCATCATCTAATCACGGTTCCAACATATCATGATTCCAGAGAAACAACCTGTCTTGACAGCAAAGTCAAGGCCAGCTATATGGTGGGATAAAGGTTGTTCCATAAAATAGGAGTTGCCACTATAAAGGTCCATTTCCTGGGTCCCACACGATAACATTATTTCAGTTAATGGATCCAGAATGCATATGGGGCAGACATATATCTTGATTAGAAGGTAGCCCCACAAGTATACTGGTCCTATGCCATGTAGAACTTTAAAGATGATAAGCAGCATCTTGAATTGTAGCCAGAATCTAATGGGGAACCAGTGTGGCTTGTAGAGTGCATATGGTCCTTGGTTAAGAACTACTCATTCAACAACCATTCATTCAATTCCATTACAAGTTTATATTCAAACTTGTAATGGAATTGAATGAATGGTACTTAAGATTGATCCTCAAAGTTTTGGATATTCTGCAGTCACATTGGCAACCACAAGCAAAGTCATTGGGGAAGATGGCGGGAAGCCAGAAGTTACACTTACATCAGGTCCTTTCTTAATAAACCAGGGACTGCCAAAATTGCCATTGCTAAATGGCACGGTGACATAGTGTCGAACTTTATGACCATACCTCTTATTGATAGAAATCTGGTCCCAATTACTATTTAAATGAGGACTATTGTAGTGGTGTCACATGGGCATAGTGAGAGGAATCCATAAATGCCTGCGCTGTTGGATTCTGGACTAAATGTAGCTTTATGAAAGCCCATTTAGTTATGTGACAGATTCAATTGGAAGATGATTAAATGGAGATTTTCACTGTTAAGTAAGAAATCACACAGACAAATATCTTAATTAAGAATTGGAGAAAATGATATGAAAGAAGAAATGAAACTTTTGGAAGATCAGAGGAGAAGAAGAAAAGAAAATTTATATTAAGATAGGATTATTCATGAGTTATCATGGAAGAGATTTGATTCATGTAAATGAGGTTAAAAAAAGACGAGGAAGTATATTGAAACCCTTTACAGATGTGACTTAGAGATAATATTTGCAGAGAGAATATATATTCAGAAATCAATTCCATTAGAAAGTGGGATACAATAAAACAGTTGTCAAGTAGAAAAGCACTGGATGCATATGAAATATCTATGTAACTGTTTAAAGCTAGAGGACAAGATATAGTTAAAATCAAAACAGCTCCATGTCAAAAAATAAGAAACAAGATTACTAAGCTAGAGACTGGAAAAATTTGCTGTATATGCTGAAAGGCAGTAGAGGAACCCAAGATCAGATGATTAATGTAGCACAAAAAATGGACTGAACAAGAAAAATACAAGAAGAATTCTATATTTCTACACTGATTACTGTATAGCAAGACCATTGATTGGTCTTAATATATGTTGGAGTTTAAAAGGGTAACTGATCGTTCTTTTGAGACACTTTTACAATGAGCAAGAAGCAATAGCAAGCACTGGGTGTGGAGAAACAGAGTGGTGCTGAATAGGGAAATGAAAAAGACAAAGATGTATATTCTATTTAACTTAAATAGTGAATATAATATGAGATTGACAGCAATGGACAAGATAGATGGAATCAAAATAGACAGTTTGAAGTCTAGCAAATAATGGCCTTAAATTTTTGCAAGGTTTATAGTGCCCATTTTGCTCCTTAATAACCTCCCAAACACCTAAAGAGCCTGAAAAAATTGGCCATTTTTTTTTGCTTCATCTACTGGGGCCACCAAACGGGAGCTGCTGGGCTTCACATTTTGCACACAGGATCTATTTATGCATGCTTTTTATTCACAAATATAGCAGAATGAAAACTTTTAGATGACAGTAATGATAAAATGATTCCATTATATCATTACACTTGCTAATTGGTTGTTAAATTCTTTTTTTCTTCATGATGAAAGCAGAGGCTTACATTGAACAGAAAGTTCAAAATTTAGACATAACACAAAGATGCTGTAACTTAGGTTTCATAATCTTTAGAGGCCTCTTAAAATTTCAGATTTTTTTTAAATATAGGAAATTAAATTAAGCATTTCAGTATGGTCACATGGCCCTCACTAATTGATTAATGCATGCTTTGTTTCTGCATGCACTAACACCTTTTGTTCAAAGAGGGCCCATCCCCACCCCACCACAGGTTTCTTATGCATCTTGGCAGCAGTCTTGCCAAGTTCAGTTGTTACACAGCTTTATTCTCTGCTGGTACTTGTCAGGTAGAGCCTCTACAACTTCTCATAGCTTGGGGCCTCACCATGTCTAAACCTGGCTCCACCCCCAGCCAAAGACTAGGGCTACAGTTCTTGTACCCTACCAACTGCCCCTCATATAGCTTCAGTCCCATTCACAAGTGTGCTGCTCTAGCTATGAAATGAGGCTAGTCTGCAAACGTACATTAAACAAAGGAAAGGTGTCCTAATTTTCTGCTGTAACACTGTTACATTTAACCATTTAAAATTTTTATCTTTCATCTTCTTCTACTGTGTCAGACTTCAAGTAAGATATTTTCCAGCATTGTGTAATTAAGGTTTAGTGATTAGAACTAGGCGATCCTAGCAGATGGCCTTCAAGGTCTGTATTAGAAGTCTATAATTCTAAGTGCAAAAGTAAATGCAAGCTGTTCACTCTGGAGTGATATATTAATGTTCTTATTTAAGTAGATTATTTTAACACATCATAATTAAAATAGGCAGATTACCTGCATCTTTCTGGATCATCATATTTTTCTCATTTTTGAGTATAGCCTGTCTTTGCTTACTCAACATTTCTTTGTACACAGGGCAGTGCTGTATATATTAGCTGTACTTTTCCCCACCCTTAATTAGCCTAGAAACACTCAGAAACTCTAGCCAGCCATAGCCAGTAGTGTGACATACTATAAGCCATCGATTCTTGTACAAGGGTTTGCATCAATGTGAGAGTGTGTGTTTATATACACATGTGTGTTTGTAACATCCATCTTTAATATTTAGCACTTCTGTTGCTTTTTGAAATTTTATTTATTAAGGGATCTATGCTACTCCACTCAAAAGACAACACTGAGTTAGTTATTTTCTTCATTACAGAATTAATATGATTATTCATACATTTTGGATTGATCTGAGAAGAAATAAAATTGTATTGCATGACTCAAATGAGTTGGATGCTTGCACTGTAATTTCTCATGCAGTTTTCCTCTTCCAAGCAGGTAAGGGCATTTCTTCAGAGCTCTATGGAAGGCATTGTACTTGAGACCTATGGGAGTGGAAATGCTCCAAATAATTGTCCAGAATTACTAGATTTGCTGAGGAAAGCTACTGATTCCAATGTTGTGATTTTGAATTGCACCCAATGTCTGCGAGGGTCGGTATCATCAGTCTATGCCACAGGAAAGGTGAGAGGAATTCTGCAATCTAAATCACTCTTCCCAACTTGGTGACTTTCAGATAATTCCCATGATCCTAAATGCACTTGTAAGATGGCAGATTTAAATAATATGCTTAGCTAGCGAATATACTTGCTTTTCTTCTCTTACAGACCATTCCATTCCAAAGATTACAAATGACTTCCATACAATTAAAACATAAGTATCACTAACATGAGCATAATGACAAGAAGGCTCAGATGTATCAGGCAGCAAAATCTTCACTTTGAACAGCTCTTTCAAATATAACACGGGTCACATAGTCCAAATAACTGGGGGTATGCTATTCTAGAAGTCTGGAGCCATCAGTTAGATATCCGTGTAGGTAGTACTTCCTCAGAGTTGGCATCCTTAGCACTGGATTTTACTAGATGGGCAAATTCAACTTGCGGAATGGGACCTGGGAGATATCCAGGCTTTCAGAAATTGATTGGCAGCCAATACAGCTCCCTTAGTAGAGATATTATATGGTTGAAGCTAGGCATTCCCAATAATAGCTCAGGCCATTGCCTGCTGAACCAGCTGAAACTTCTGAATGGTTCTCAAGGGAAGTGCTATCTAGAGCACATTGCAATATTTCAGCCACAAGGTGACAAGAACGTGAGTGGTCAAGAGCAAAGCTTCCTGTTCTAGAAATGACTGCAACTGCTCTACAAGATGTCATTGTACAAAAGCCTTTTTTGGCCACAACCATCACCTGCTATTCAAGCTGGAGCTGCAAGTCCAAACCAGCTCTAAGCAGTGCAGTCTCACTGAAAGTCACGGCAGATTGTGTCTGGAAACTCTTGATTCAGAATTTACAGGATAATACTTGGGTTTGGGCTGATTGGCGCATTCTGGATTCAGAAAAAAAATATATAGATATCAGTTTGGGGGCGGAATTACTATTTGTCTAGTCCAGGGGTGTCAAACTGCCGGCCCGCAGGCCGATTGCATCATATGGAGGCCGCACCCACCCCAGCTCCGACAATGCAAAAAAAGTCATGATACGTCGTGACACGTCACGTGACACGGTGAGTTTGACACCCATGGTCTAGTGCCAGTGTTTCTCAACCTTGACAATTTTAAGGCATGTGGACTTCAACTCCCAGAATTCCACAGCCAGCAATGCTGGCTGTGGAATTCTGGGAGTTGAAGTCCACATGCCTTAAAATTGTCAAGGTTGAGAAACACTGGTTTAGTCCTTTTCTCTTGTTTGGAGCATACCTTTATTTAGATTACTCAGAGTGATGTTTAGTAAGATTGGTGGAAGCCCTCATTTTCCATCCAGAAGGTTTGATGAGGGGTATTCAAATCCCAAAGTTGATGACTTTAAAATATGAATATACAAATGGAATAATAAAGTCAGAAGGAACCATTAGGGCTACAGTTTGCCACTTACACACTATTACCAAGCAATGGCTTGAAGCACCATATTTTAGCAGTGTTTCCAAAAAGAGCTGAACTGATAAAGTTCCTGATTCAAACAGTGTCCCATCTTTGAACAAATGTATTTGAAGGTTTTAATTAAAATATTTTAACTCATGTTTTAAATATTTAATATTTTAATTATTAGTGAAATAGTTTTAAAAGTATGGGGACCATATTCAGCAAAGGAAATACGCTGTTCTGAAACAGTATGGAATGTTAAGGTATTTATTATTTTCAAAACTTGACATTTTTATTATTAGATTCTTCTTAAAGATTGTTTCAATTTTTTTCATTAAGAAGTTATTTTAAATGAGAGATAAGTATTGAAGTTTGCCTTTTAATCTTTTGAAAAGTATCTGGAGGTGTCTTTTGCTTGCATCACATGGCCAGACATTTGTATTTGATGAACCCTTATTTGAAAATAATTCCATGCTTTGGAAATGCTTGAACATGATTTGGAAATATTATTTTGTATCTAACCATTTATAGGGACTACTGTATACATTTTTGAATAATACACTGGAGTGAAAATATTGGAGGTTTTTAGGATTAAAAGTAAATGCTAAAAGAAAGTCAAAACTTTGTTTTGGAGATGTTTTCCTTAATTATCCCCGGTTAACCAAGACAGTATGCCTCCAAGAGGTATAGCATGGATGGCAGATTGTATCCAAGGCAGATGTGATTTGAAAAGTAGGATAGGACCAGGTTTAACTGGTTGTGCCAATTAATAGAATTATGTCAGATCTGGCACTTGGAACTTTTTAATTTCTTTTTTTATAACCCCCATTGTATCACAAAGGTGACTAGTTCTTGCACCAATCACTTCTAAGGTTGTGGTTTTTATGCCTAATTCACCTTAGCAGATAAAGACTGTCATGTACAAAGACGTATGTATTTATTTTTAGTATTTAATTAAAAAGCCTGGTTTAGGATTGTATATTTACTGCTTATAATAGCTGCTTTTCTTTGGTTTTAAAATGGCTTTGCTTTTCCAGGAAGTATTTTGGCTCAAAGGCTTGCCATTAGCAAATGGTTGTGAGACTGTCATTGAGGTAATGAAAAAGAAGGAATCTTAGGTTATGAGAGACATATACTGAATACAATTTGCGTTTGAGTGAAACTACCCTGTGAGACTGTTCTACAAACATGCTCATCTATTTTAATTTAGCATGTATCTTGAGAAGATTCCAAGTTCAATGGCTTTCCTTCAAGATTGAATAGGATAGTTTTTTGTTATAAAAACTCAATTCTGGACATGCCAATTGCTGTATTACTATAATATATGTAAAATAACTAATAGCTGAAAGCATGGCAAATACACTGAGAATATGTTACTTTATAGTATACTATAGCAAAAAAGCCTGTTTGTTATTGGTATGATTTCAACAGGCAGACCCCATTCCTGATTAGCTTTGCATTGTGAATTAAGATATTATTATTATTTTTTAAAAGCCTGTGTTTAAAATGCGCCATGTCTAAGGAAGTAAGCAAATGAAATCAATTTTTTTAAAAATAAGATATAAGTTATCAACAGTTCATTACCCAGCAAAATAATATTGACATCTAGATCAAAGGAATAATAAAATTAAAATCTTGTTTAAATACTCAAATTTTATTCTAGGCATTCACACATTTACCAGAACTTAGTAAATAATGATAACAAATATTAAATTGTATTGATTGGTGCAATAGCAGAAAGCATGTCCATTAATGCATGGAGAGAAGTTCTTTGTTCACTAATTCCTTCACAAACAAGCTGCCCCCCCCAAATTCTTCCTGAGATTTGTAGCATTGGAAGAATATTGGTTGAGCAGACAGCACTGAAAGCAGTCAGTTATGACCATTTTTCACACTTATGACCATTGCAGCATTCCCATGATCACGTGATCAAAATTTGGATGCTTTGCAATTGGTTCACATTTATAAAGATTGCAGTGTCCCAGGATCATGTGATCATGTTTTGCAACCTTCTGACAAGCAAGGTCATTGGGGAAGCCAGAAGCCAGAAAAGTCATAAAATGGGGCAAAACTCACTTAACACATGTCTCCTGAGCAACAGAAATTTTGGGCTCAATTGTGGTTGCAAGTCAAGGTCTACCTGTATTTGCCCCAGAGCTGTTTTTCAATCTAGTTATATTAGAAAGCAGTGCATTAATTCAAGTTGCATTTTTTCCCATGCCATTGAATATAGACTCTCATGGATGCTGGGGTAATTCCAGGAGGGGATATGACACCAGAAGCTGCTCTTGCCAAGTTGTCCTATGTCCTGAGCAAACCTGGACTTACTTTTGATCAAAAGAAAAAGGTAAAATGACTTTTTCTTTTGAGTTTTTAAATGTGTACTTTCCTTACCTTTATTGCACATAGGATCCAACAAACTGCATAACTAGTAGCTCATGGCCAAGGGAAGTCTCTGTCTGTATTCTTTAAAGAACAGCCTGCTCCTGGTGCTGCCTAGGAAAAGAAAAATAAGCTACACACAAAAAAACCCCTAAGCAGGGTCAAAACATATAGAGATAATTTGTTTGATTATTAATGTGTGTGAAAATACACCCAGTGGAATCAGTGTGCGTGGGTAAGTCCATTCAAGATTCATATTAATGAGAATAAATAGGAATTGGATAGCAACAGCAAGGTTAATATTGACAATTTGGTGATGATGACGATGATGATAATCATCATGATCATGATGTTGACATAATATTCTCATCCTCTGTCAAATATGATGATGATGATGATGATGATGATGATGATGATGATGATATTGACATAATATTCTCCTTCTCTATCAAAAATCTCAAGTTAACCTTGGCCCCAAAATAAAAAATAAGTGAAGCAGTTCACTTCCATTCTCTTGAGTGATCCTCAGAAACGGTTGTTGCCTGCTGAACTTCAGAGACAAAACAGTGAAAAATCCTGCTGAACTTTTTTTAAAGTTCTATCCCATAGTCAAAGAAAGTCTTTAATATTTAATTGCTGCCCATTCATTATGTTTTTTGTAACTCCCAGAGGCTGAAAAAATAGTACCTACAGTACAATATAGGTAAAAAGATATTACCTATTCTTAATTTAACTGCTGCTAATGGGAGAGAGACCCATTTTAATAAAGAATCTTCCCCAGTATGCCCACAGTGTGGTTTATGGTGTACTTAGAGGCTTGTAGGTCAAAGTTTAACATAAAAAATAGCAAACCAAGAAAATACTGCAGACTTTTTACCCATGAAGCAATAGAATTCTACATATTCTACTGCAAGGTGTTTCCTATAACCTATGGATACTTGGTGAACTGTGGGAAAAATATGTGTATGTTTTTAGTAACTAGTGTTAGGAATGCTGCTAACTCAATGATAGTTGAAAGATGGTATAGAGAGAACAGCTACACATGTCCCTTGCTAAAAGTTATCCTGTTGTTTGGGAAGAATCCTTGTATATATTAAAAAATTGGGGCCTAACTTCCCTGGAATTAAACTTCCCTTTAATTCCCTGGAATTAAAAAATTCCCACACCTACAATGTTTTTTTTATTTTATTCTTTTTCAGACATGCCTAAACAGTATTAAAAATGAGATAGTCTTTCCCACAGTACTCTTGCTTTCTTTAACTTTGTACAGCCATGCTTCTAGATAGATAGGCATCACTAGGCATGTATATTTCCATATTCTCTCTAATCAGGGAACAATTCTGCATTACACAAGCATTCTGCATGTATGTGCAACACTGTTTTAATTTTGTTTTAAGTCTTTCCTCAATATGATCCCAGAACCTCTCCTCTTCCTCAGTTTCTAAATAATTATCAGTGTTATTGTCAGAACCAGACTGGGCTTAGCTATGGCATTTTACAGGTTAAAGGCTCTCAGATCACAGTGGTTGACAGTGGCCTTTTGTCTTTGTTAGGGTTAGATTCTTGAGACAAATTGACATGGAACCTTAATTCATGCACAACAAATATGTATACTTCACACATACTTGGGTCATTTCATACAATACAGGTAGTCCTTGGTTGAGGACTGCTGTGTTTAGTGACCATTTGAACTTTCAACAGCATTGAAATAGTAGTTTTACAACTGGTCCTTGAACTTAACTCTAGTCAGTTGGGTTAACAGAACAGAATAACAGAGTTGGAAGGGACCTTGAAGGTCTTCTAGTCCAACCTGCTGCTCAGGTAGAAAACCTATACCATTTCAGACAAATGGTTGTCCAATCTCTTAAAAACTCCCAATGTTGGAGCAGGGAATTTCTTCTTAGTTCTAAGTTGCTTCTCTCCTTGATTAGTTTCGATCCATCTCTTCTTTGTCCAGCCTTCAGGTGCTTTGGAGAATAGCTTGATTCCCTCTTCTTTGTGGCAACCCCTGAGATATTGGAACACTGCTATCATGTTACCCCTAGTCCTTCTCTTCATTAAACTAGACATACCCAATTCCAGCAACTATTCTTTATATGTTTCAGCCTCCAGTCCTCTGATCATCTTTGTTGCTCCTCTCTGTACTCTTTCTAGAGTCTCAACATCTTTTTTTACATCGTGGTGACCAGAACTAGATGCAGTATTCCAAATGTGGCCTTACCAAGGCGTTATAAAGTGGTATTAACACTTCACATGATCTTGATTATATCCCTCTGTTAATGCAGCCTAGAACTGTGTTGGCTTTTTTGGCAGCTACAGCACACTGCTGGCTCATATTTATGTAATTGTCCACTAGGACTCCAAGATCCCTAGCACAGTTACTATTGTTGAGCCAGGTACCACCTATACTATACCTATGCATTTGGTTTTTCTTGCCTAAATGTAGAACTTTACTTTTTTCACCATTGAATTTCATTTTGTTAGATAGCACCCAGTTTTCAAAATCCTTCTGTATCTTAAGTTTATCTTCTGGAGTGTTGGCTATTCCTGCCAGATAGGTGTCCTCTGCAAATCTGATGAGTTTCCCATCTATCCCCTCATCCAAATCTTTGATGAAGATGTTGAAGAGTATTGGGAGTACCCCACTGCATACTTCCCTCCATGTAGATGCAGTTCCATTGAGGACTACACTTTGAGTGCAGTTGGTCAGCCAGTTACTAATCCATCTGGTGGTGATTCTTTTCTAACCCACATTTTCCTATCTTATCAAGTAGTAGGTTATGCTTTACTTTATCAAATGCCTTACTGAAATCCAAGTAAATTATATCCAAAGCATTTCTCTGGTCCATTAAGTTGCCAGCATTAAGTCTCAAGTTGATGTCATACTTAATGACATGAATGATTTGGTTAACATCTGCAGCCGAAATGACATTGTAATTCTAGCATTGTTACATGATGTTTTACTTAACTACCATGTTGCTTAGTGATGGAGTTGCCGGTCCAAATTGTGATTATTAAGTAAGGACTACTACAGGAATAACCAACACTCCAGAAGACAGGCTTAAGATACAGGAGGATCTGGACAGACTTGAACACTGGGCACTATCTAACAAAATGAAATTCAGTGGTGAAAAAAGTCAGGTTCTATATTTAGGCAAGAAAAACCAAATGTACAGGTATAGTATAGGGGGTACCTTGCTCAATAGTAGTAACTGTGAGAGGGACCTCGGAGTCCTAGTGGACAATCACTTAAATATGAGCCAGCAGTGTGCTGCAGCTGCCAAAAAAACCAACACAGTGCTAGGCTGCATTAACAGAGGGATAGAATCAAGATCACGTGAAGTATTAATACCACTTTACAATGCCTTGGTAAGGCCACACTTGGAATACTGCATCCAGTTTTGGTCACCACGATGTAAAAAAGATGCCGAGACTCTAGAAAGAGTACAGAGAAGAGCAACAAAGATGATTAGGGGACTGGAGGCTAAAACATATAAGGAACGGTTGCTGGAATTGGGTATGTCTAGTTTAATGAAGAGAAGGACGAGGGGGGACATGATAGCAGTGTTCCAATATCTCAGGGGCTGCCACAAAGAAGAGGGAGTGAAGCTATTTTCCAAAGTGCATGAAGGCAGGACAAGAAGCAACGGATGGAAACTAATCAAGGAGAGAAGCAACCTAGAACTAAGGAGAAACTTCCTGACAGAACAATTAACCAGTGGAACAACCTGCCTCCAGAAGCAGTGAATGCTCCAACAATGGAAGTTTTTAAGAGATTGGACAGCCATTTGTCTGAAATGGTATAGGGATACCTGCCTGAGCAGGGGGTTGGACTTGATGACCTCCAAGGTCCCTTCCAACTTTTTTATTATTACTATTACTATTACTATTACTATTACTATTACTACTATTATTATTATTATTATTATTATTATTATTATTATTATTATTATTATTATTATTATTATTATTATTATTATTCCAAATAAGAGAACTAGGAGAAAACACCCCACTTACCAAATCCATATCAGAACACTACTAATTCATGTGTATTATCTTAGCAAGAACTAACAAGGAGATTGAGTAACCTTTCTAACATTGCTAACCTTGCTAACTTTTCAAGGTGATTAAGTATGAATGATGTTCCTGAAAAATCTTATGAAGAACAGGTCAGGAAGCAGGATATATGTACTGATCAAGGGCCCTGATCATACATGAGTTTCCATCCAAACACAGATCTTAGCACTTTTTTATTCTATCCATAATATCTTTCTCATGTGGTCTGTGATAGATCCAGTCCATAGGTCCAGCACACATGTAAATTACTTACCATTTTGTGTGCTTTTAAGGATTCGGATTTATATACCTGCTTGGAAACTTGGGGATTGTCATGTATTATAAATTTTGTACACTTCTACAGGCTTCTGTAAGGTTCAATAAGGTTCTGAGGACTTGTCGTGATGCAAACTTGGCTTTCTATGCCTTGGTGTCTCATTCTTTATTATCTCTGATATTTCATAGCCCTCCTCTTGGCCTCTTAACATGTTGTCCTCTCCTCTTCTCAGGAAACCATTTCTCCCTTCTATCTCTATCTTTCCAGAAGAAGGAGATTTGATTTCTTCTGTATCATTAGTCTTCCTTCAACATACCCCTGAAACTTCTTGATTGTGAGCACAGTGCACAGTGTACATTCAGGCAGTTCCTTCATGCCCATAATGCCATCTCTCTATGCTTAACCCACGTTCTCCCATATTTCTTACTCTTCTCCTACATTTCAAATAGAGACATAATGTGTCTGATGATGTTTGCCTCAGATTATTACTACTAGTACTTCTCCTGCCTTAGTTAACTTAATAGTAGCAAGCTATTTAACATGGTTTTTATTCTTCTATGAATGAGTTTATAATTATTGGACAGGCAATGGTATCTATAGGATTTGAGGAAAGGAATCTTTCAAATTAGTATTAACACATAAAAAATGAACAGCTGTTGTGAGTGTTCACATTGTGCACATTAAATAAATCAGGTAACACATATTCTTAATACTTAATACTGTGTATAAAAGATGAAATAAGTTTGAGTAGTGTGACTTTGCATCATCTCTTTTTTTCTTCTTTCTTAATTTCACTTTCTTAAAGTTTCCTTGTTGCATAAAATCTAGGGATTGTAATTTAATTCATTATACACAAACAGATTGACTAGAACTCAGTCTCAGCATTCCCACCATCACCACACAAACTGTGGCACCACAAGGAACTTCTCCTGGGAGGATCTTCTTGAATAGTCAACTTGGATTGGAGTAGATGGTCCTTCAGTTATCTTAGATTTATTTATTTGGATTTCAGACTTGCTTTTCTTTATGCAGATGCTGAATACGAATCTGAGAGGAGAAATGACTGTTGTGCCCATTGGAAATCAGATAACTCTCAAAGATTGCAAGTTTATACAAGAGATTGCAAAATATCTGTTGATCAGCTGCAAAGAGGTACTTGTTCAAAGAGGACATTGCAAAGAGGACATTGCAGAACAGTTTAACCAGTTGCAAAATAAATACCATGGTGAAAAGATTCCCTTCTCTATTACTACTTTCTTTTACCAAGAAACAGTACGCATTTTAAAAAGTAATAGCAACCAATCCAATAACATTATCTTGGAATTTAGCTTCAGTACAGTAAACAAATATTAACTCTAAAATGATGAATATAACCACAGTAGATTTAAAATAATGCCGCAGAATAAAGCTGAATGTATGTACATCCATAATCATTTTTAAAAGGTACTAATCTAGAACTGTCAGATAGGGTGGAACAAGCAGATTAACCCACTAATGAAATAATTTAATATTTAAACCCCTTTAAGGGGTATCTGATTTCCACAGACATAAAGGGAGGAAGGAAGCAAGTCCCAAGTTATGGGGCCACATCCCAAAACCTGAACCTGCCCCCTAAAGTAAGAAACCAAAATAAGACCCTGTTGTTTGGAACATAACCAACAAACAAGACTGTAGGAGGAAATAAAGCAGACTGATACTGGGGAGTTTGTGACTGGAGGGCCTTAAATAAAAGTAGTATTAATTTAAACTTGAGTCTGCTTTCACTTGGCAGCCAGTGAAGAACCCTATATGGTACTAAGATGTGAGAATAATATGAAAGGTTCAGAACAAGCTCAAATGGCACTGTTATGCTCTATGAAGATAAAACATTCCAGGGTGGTTGACTACACATCATCAAGAGCCATAAAAGACTGATAGAGTTCGGTATCATCAATGTAAACATTGATATTGGAAACCGTGATTCATAATTAGGGCACCCAAAGGGAAAGATAAACAAAATAGCACCCATATTTGATCCCTGAGGGACAACCCCTTCCTAGGACTTTAATCCAGTGTGTAATACTGTCAAAGAACAAGGAAGCAAAACAAAACAAAATCCTTTTAAACCAATCAAGAGCATTGACAATGATGTCCAAAGACTACTGTATATCCTAGACAACAATATCCAATTCTCAAGTGTGTCAAATGAGACTGTCAGGTCCAAATGAAGCAGGCCCAGTTCAGCTTTGGAACGCAACAAGTAGAAAGAAGAGAGATATTTCCCACCTATATCAGACCAAAAGTCTATCTAGTCTAGATGTCTCTTCCCAAATAGATCAACCAGATATTGAATGGAAATAGATACCTATTTATGTGTGCAATACATCCCCTCTTGTTTGTGCTCACCAACCGTTGCCCCTGACACTAGAAGAGAGGGTCATCATGTTTTCTTCTAATCAGTTGTATATTCAGCACATTAAGACAATCTGCAATTTCTGTTAGCTATGTCAGGCTCTTTCATTCATGTCTTTTATTTAATTTCATTTTTATAACTCTTCTCTAACAGATTAAAAAAAGATATAATAATTATAATGCTTGATAAAAATATATTTGAAGATTGCTGGAGTGATTGAAGTACAGAACTGATGGAGAGGAAACTGCAACTTCATAAAACTTTAAAAATAAAAAGGGTCATCTTGTCCATATGCTCATTTTGCACAGACAGTATTGAATCCCAGACCTCTGTGTACTAGAGGGAGAAAGCTGGCATTGCTCAGAAAGTGATTCCCCAAACTAGCATCTCTGATCAAAAAAGTCCAGCTATATGCAAGCGTGGTTAGAGGAAATACATGTAACTAATACTTTTATTTCTTTTTCTCAGGAACTAGCAGCTGTAAGGGATGCTTTGACTCCTTCTTTGGCATGCGTGGCTGCAAAAAATGGTGATTTAACTGCCCTAAAAGTCTTACAGGATTTGGTAACTGCCTCTTATTTCATTTCTTTTTATATGATTGTTTTGGAGTGTGAAACAATTTTTGCTCACCAGTTAATTTGAACTGTGTTTTTCCAAGAGGTTATTACATGGTCTCCAGAATTTGGATTCAGAAGGAAAATGAAAATCCAGACATGTTAGATTATCTATAATCAATTTCAGGAAGTCTTGTGCATTTATTAGAAAGAACCCCAAAGTTACAGCTGATTAAAACTGGAAACGGTTTAAGAAAACAGCTACACTTTTATATTTTTGAATAGAAAGCAGCAAACTTCCTCTTTTGCTCCTTGCAGTCTAATTAAAATTCCATTAACTCTTAGTACATCCCTCAGGTAATCTTAATATTTCACAATTGCAGATGGGACATTCTTATCTTATTCTTCCTGCATCCCACATTTTTGCTTAATAAGGCAGTTGTTCTGGAAAATTCAAAAGTGAGTTTGCCTCTTTGTTATAGTTTGCCCCAATTGTTAATATTATATTACTTCTAGTCATTAGATTGTTACATGAAATTGTATTAATGGATAAAGAGTTTATATCGATGAATGTACAATGAATGTAAGAGAGGGCGAGCAGGATTCAGTTATTAATAATTCTCCATGTGAATACACACCCACACCCACATACACACACCCACACAGAGGTTCTGGATTTATATTCAGAATGTAGTTTTAGATAAGTCTTCTCCATTGGTCCTAAAGTTCATGAGAATGAATGAATGAAATAATACTAAACAAATGAATAATACAGCGATAGAAACATTTCTTGTTTGTGATAAGTCCAATTCCTGATAAACCAGAAAAAGATATGGATATACAGTAAATATTTTAAGAAGACTTTAAAGACAGATACAATTTTATATACATTTTAAACAACTTTATTGTAGGGTGGAAACTTGAGCTCTGGTGATTATGATGGTCGTACTCCACTTCATGTTGCATCCTGTGAAGGCAATTTGAAGGTAGTCAGGCATCTGTTGAAGTCCGGAGCAACTGTATATGCAAAAGACAGATTAGGAGCTACTCCACTGATGAATGCTATCAAGTTCAGGTATCTTACTAAAATGCAATTTAAATCAAGCACCCTGAAAAATTTAAGACATAACCAGCTGAATGAATTGAAGCCCAGTTTTATTGTTACCGTATATATTGGTTTGGGGACAGATAAGTATTATATGCTAAAGAGCTGTTCTCAACCACAGTTTATTCCTTTACAAAACTTGTCTTTTCCAAATCAACTTTCATGGTTGGAAATGAAAGAAATGTTTTTAGTCGTGTGCCGTAACCCAAGCAATAAAGACGGAAAACTTTCTAATAGGATAGTATAGTAAAAGATCAGTAAATATAAAGCCCTGATTGTTCTTGTTTACTCTTCAGTCTTGTTACGCATTGTATGTATTGCTATTGCTATAGAGGAGAGGAACACAATGAGTAAAGAGACTTCATATGTTTATTATTAGTTTCTATGCGGTGAAAAAATGTTTAGTGTCTATTGGGAAGATGTTTTGGCAAATATATTGCTGTATGGAATTTCACTCATCAGGGGCTGTTTATAACTTTGAAATCAATTTCAAAAATATATTTTAGAGTGTGCATGCAAATGAACATAGTATCTATATGCTGTTCTTTAAAGTAACCATATTTTTTCCTGACTAACATCTGCAACTATCACTTGACAGGTGCAACAAATTTTTGCTAACTCAAAATCAGGAAG
The DNA here is from genome assembly GCF_001527695.2 of Protobothrops mucrosquamatus. Classification (NCBI taxonomy): domain Eukaryota; kingdom Metazoa; phylum Chordata; class Lepidosauria; order Squamata; family Viperidae; genus Protobothrops; species Protobothrops mucrosquamatus. Next base: position 182,676 of record NW_015387047.1, on the reverse strand, counting down.
GGACTTTTTCTGAGCATTTTAATGGATTTTAGCACTCTGTACATGTTATGCTCCTCTCTGTAAACTACAATCTATTTTTTCTCCTTTTAATTCTAATTGGCTTAACTATTTATTTCGTTGTCTCTATCCTACCAATTGAACAAGAAAGTCCAGTTTTTGCAGATACTGTATATATTTCTATATAAACCATTTATTAAAATTAAGTATGTGTATGCAGAGCATGCCTCTTCACATCTATGGAAAGAGTTTGATGCAAGAGATCTAAATGTTTGCTTATAGCAGCTTTCCCCGTGGCTCATCCTTGTACAACACTCACTAGTAAAGCTTTCTCTTTAAGGATTAAGAAAAATGCCTGCTGTAGTGTAGCTTTCTGATGAGTTCCAGAATTGTTGGATAACAATTTCCATCATCACCAGTCCACAAGGCTAAAACTGGTCAGTACCTCACACTCTTGGCTTAGTATTTTCCTAAGATATTTGGCATCTGTTCCAAATGATCTGGGACCATATGATGGCTAATCAGGTCCTACAAATACTAGAACATAGGAGAGGAATTTCCTAAGAGTTTCTAGTGCAAGTGAAAAACACTTGCAACTGAGCAAAGGTAGCACTTGCTCAGCATGCCTGTGCAAAATGTTCTTTAAAGTAACAGCAATGTGCCTGTGTGTGTGTGTTTTAACCACACCCAGGGCTGCCTGAGGAATTTCACATGAGTTTGTTATTCAGATTCTTTTGCTTTACCACTCCCATAAGAGAGGGAGCTTGATCTTTTGAAAGCTGCCAAAAGGGGGACTGGAAGAACAGAATGAATTTGGGTTCAAGATTATGCTCTTGTTAGAAGGGACTTACTAGTCATCATTTTGTAGAGTCTGGAATGATTGCTTTAGGCTCCTTTATGCTGGAAGACTTTGCAGCAAATCTTAAAATGGCAGGGGATGATTTAAACCTGGTAGCATTACATATTATTACTGCAACTGAAGCAAAAATAATGTTGTACAGAGATGTTGCTTTCATTCAGCAGAAGTGTTCTGATAGTTTTAAGATTTTATGTGAGAGAAAATTACTTGCATACTAATATGCAGCCCCACATATGTGCCCAGTCACTCATAAAGCATGTTTATTTTGTGTTCAATTTCCCACCACATTTTCTTCTCAAATAAGTAAATAAATAAACTTTAGTAATAAAAAGGAATCATGAGATTTAAGGTACAACTATGTATTGCTTTTTGTGTTCATACGTGTGATAGAAACAGCTTGTGTGGGCCTTAAACATCAATATTCCTGTTTGAAATGTTGGATATTTTATGGGGAAGCAAAATAAACATCTGACAATATTTATGCCTTCTATGATTTCTTAACCCTAACTGGGCAAAGAAAAATGGTAAAGCTATTAGTCATCTGCAAATAGGTATCTTGTTCTGGCTCTTTTAAGGGCAGAGTTTTCTTGTTCTGTTGCTTCCTGTGTTTGAACTTTGTCAAGACTATGTAAAAGGTCAATTCATTATTTCTTATCAGAGAACAAAATTAAAGAATTAAATAAAGTCCATCATGTTGAGGCCTCTGTTTAACATTTGCATGTCTTTAAATTCCTGAAGGAAAGGAAATATCCTTGCTATTCTCATTCCTATAAAGATTTGCTTGCATTTCCAAGTAAGCCTACAAAAAACATTTAAAAACATATGTAAAAATAAGAATGTCAGCTGTCAGCATTAGGAAATCTTCATACTTGCTCACAGCATAATAACTATAATCATCTTTATCATGTATAATAATGCTTTGGAGTGTTTAAGGTGGGGTTATAGCTTTGCATGTAAAAGATTTCTGATTTATTCTCTGGCTTACTGAGTGAGAAGGATTTCCGATAGCACTTCTTAAGTGGATCAATCTATGACTAATGTAAAGTATTTCTATTCTATTTTTATTCTGCTCTGAGGAGCAACATCCAGGGGGCTTCCAACAACCTCCCATTCATGGGCTAAACCCAAGTGGGCCTTTACTTTTTATTTTACTTTTTCTGTTCAGTCCCATAATGTAGATAAGAAGCTGAGACTGAAGTTGATATTTTGCTTAAAGCCCTGCCTACTAGTTCTCATCTGAAATAATCCAGGATCTAGGCCAAGAACACGTGCTGAAATCAATGGAACATATTGTGATTACCTCAGAAAATTCAGCATTTGTGTCACAAAGAATGAGACAGGGCTTGCAGTTTACCTATTCAAGGCACTGACTTACCTGTATATAGTAATTATCTGCAACTCAGTAAGAATTCCACCCAGTCATTAGACATTTCTGTGTCAGGTGAGTTGTCTGTCTGCTTCTGCTTTTAATTTGAATATTAAACAAGTTATTTGTAGCCCTTGATGTCTTCAAAAGAGTTTTCGGATATTCAAGGAGTGTAATCAGCGGTTCCACATTGTCTTCAGCTATGCATGTGCATAACTTGATGGTACAGAAAGGCGCCTATGAGCCTGTGCAATTTGAGGCATTTAGAACTGACAGTGCAAAAAATCATATGGATGTTTCCTCAGGAAAAAGTCTTGTGGCACTCACTAGGATTTACACCTGGATGAAATTCAGAGAATTTTATTCCAAGTACCTAGGAGCCCACAAAGAGGACTCCTGCAGTTTAGTGTGATTCACAATTCACTTGCTTCTACCCTCCCCCCAAATGGTATGACCTAATTCATGCATAGGTTATCTTCAATTTCCACAAACATTTATTCATATAAATGGTACATTTGAAAAGTTACCTACTAACGAAAAAGGGGAAAATATCTAAGGTGATATTTTGTTTCTCATGGAATATTTGCAATAAAGTGTTTAAGATAATAAGCAAACGTAATCTGTACTGAGCAATGAAGACTTAATAATACTGCTTTGCGGGAGAAGGGCAATTGCTTTGATAGTGTGATTTTAATAGTATAATAAATGAAACGTAAAAATATTTTGAAAAAAAATGTGTGTAGCTTATTGAGAAACAATAAATCTTAAGAAAAAAAATCCAGTCCCTGCCTTAGATACATATCTAATAACCTAAGCTAGATGGAGGGTGTTTTAAACTTTTTTACCCCTGAAAACATATGACTAATATCTTGCGATTTACTTTCTAATCTACTTGAGATACAGAAGGAATCCCTGTTTCATTCTTCAGAGATTTGGTCCTACTTTTAGACAGAAATGCAGGTTGTTATATCATCTTTAGGAATGGGCCACTAGATTACTTTGCTCACAAAAAAGCCCAAACCTATGTCTAAAGTGCTTTGCAAGGGTCTCCTTGATGAGTGGAAAAGTGTGGAAGAAAGAAAGTTGGTATATGCATGGAAGATCACTTAGCATGGTTCTCAAACCACAAATGGTAGTTTTAACAAAATGAAATGCTTGCTAATTTTTAGAATTAAAAATATTCAATGATGCCTAATTGGGGAGGGGAGGGATGCTCTATTTTGATTTGTGATTTATTATTTTTAGTTTTGTTAATATTGATTGAAAAGTTCAAAAGTTCAAAAGCTGGACGTGTCCTCCAGCTTTCAAATCCTATTCAAAATAGGATTGGCACTGAAATGGGCTTTGGCCCATGAGCCATTGGAAAACAACTGGCAGTCTCAGCAGGCAGCAATGACTTTGTTTCAGCAGTTTCTAAGGAAGAGCTGAGTTGAAATAGTCTTATTCATGAGCACGGAAATAGTCTCTGAATTATGATAGCATTTCCATACAAATATTTACTGTATTAATGTTGGCTCAGCTATATTTTCTTTCTCTTCTTCCAGCTTCCTAATTTATCTAGCTTTTTCTGCCACATTACTGATCAATTATATGGGCTAATTTAACTTTTGTGATTTTTTTTTTAAAAACATCTGAGGTGACTTATCCATTGCTTTGGACTGACTACCAAAAAAGATTTTGCAACATGCAAGAGTGGGAATGTAGCATCTGTTTGCAAACCTTTAAAACATCCACATGTTCTTCTGGGATCATATCCTGATCTCTGCAACTGCCACAGGACCATGGGAAAAGATGTGGTTGCTTTGCAGACAGGTGCTATGATTGTACATCTTTTGGGAATTGCATCCAAAGCGTTGCAGAGCCCGAAGGGGAGGCTGTAACAAATAATTGACAACAAGGTACAGTTGGAAGAAATGGTGATGTGTGTAATAAGGCAGACTGTGAAGGTAAAAATGAAGATGACTTTAGTGCATAACAGAAGTAGCCAGAAGAATAAAGGGTGCAAAACTACTAAAGTCTGGGTGATACAAGAAAACAGGACTTGATTCCTGTTTGGACTATAACATCTTTTGAAGAATTGTTCTTGATGATATGTGGAAATATGGCATTAAATACCACATAATCTTTCAGCAAAGTGTTTTGAGTTTGCACTGGTCATGTATCTCTGTGAGCAACTTTGATGCTGTTTTTAGATTAATGGTGATTGAAACCTGAATATTTTGAGTTGAAAATTCTTAGTTTGGGTTGTGGCGGTTTAACATGGAGGCATGGATGTAAATCAGCCTCCCAGTGGTACTGGGACTGCAACTCCCAGAATTCTTACTTTATTTATATAGATTGATATGGCTCCTAATGTCATAACAGGGCAGCCAACAAAGATTAAAATAATAGTTATAAGTAACAATAGTTGCCTATAATTATAAACAATGATAGTTATAAATAAACAGTAGTTATAGCTAAACAATACATTCCAATCATAAAAATCACAACACAAGAGTGCTCACCTGATCTTCTGGTCCAGGTGGTTGGGGAAACAGCCATTAGTCACCATGTCCTTCAGAAATCCAAGAAGGTGCCCTCCCAGCACAGTTTTCAATTTTTTCCCTTTAGTTTTCCCTTTAGTTATATTTAGTTAGATGTGATTTGCAGGGTCCCATTGTGAAGGAAATCCAGCGTGGGAAATCCTGCTTATCAACGGATTGAAGGTGGTGTAGATGCTCTTATTAAAGCACAAATAGGATGAAGAATAAAACTTTCTCCTTCCCCTCTTTTCTAAAGGAATCACAAAGTGATTGAGTTACTCCATAAAACTGGAGCTCACCTTTCAAGCCAAGAACTTGTGAATGTTGGGACAGAACTCTGCAGGCAAGTATGACTCTGAACTAAGCAAATATATATCTCCATCAACTGATTTATCTCCATTCAAAAACTGTACATTTGGTAACTAACAGCTGAATATGTGATTTTTAATTTTTTTAAAAAATATTGGTTTTTATGAGTAAGGCTGCTCTTTTATGACCCCTGATATGCCTTCCCAGAGGTTTTGGCATACATTTAATCACTGCTCAGTTATTGGAGGTGTAAGAGAATTCTCTCCCAGACAGTGGCAAAACTTTGAGATCAGAGAAGAGAGCTAGGATGTTTCAAATGTTTTGGGGGATATGCCAAGAGAGTCACTGGGTGTATAAATTTACTGATCCTCTAAATCAGTAACAAATCTGTAGTAATCCAGAAACTAGGGCAAATAAATATAGTTCATTCCTGTGTAATAGCTGGCAAAGAAAAACAAAATGCTGTATCTTCATTCTGTTCAGTCCTAACAAATAATGAGTTTTGCAGAACTTTAAATGAAACAGTTCCTGTGGACTCAGATCTTCCTGTCAATAGTGGAAGAATTATAGGAATTAGAAATAATGCTCTGGATTTAGCATTAAGCACCAATATAATTTGTTTTCTCATTCTTAATCTGACATTTTCTATTGTTTCATATTTTTCTGGTTCAACTTTATTTTGCCTGAGTCAGAATTTTATCCAACTTCCTATCAATCAAACAATCTGAAAAAGGGCAGAATCTTATTTTAATAGTAAATAATAAAATTGTGATACTGAGCCAGTTTGGTGCAGCAGTTAAAGGCAGTGGGTTAGAAATCAGAAGACTGTGAATTCTAGTCCTGCTTTAGGTACAAAGCCAGCTGGGTGACCTTGGAACAGTCACTCTTTCTCAGCTTTAGGAAGAAGAAACTACTTCTGAAAATCTTAACAAGAAAACAGCAAGGATTTGTTCAGGCAGTTGCCAGGAATTAAGACTTACTTGAAACTATATAAAATAAAATAAATAAAATGGTAGCAAGTGCAGTGTTCATATTAATATTGTAAAGGAATTTCTTAATTCTCATTTTACTGATTCACTGATATATTTCTTTTATAAGCTACCCTATTGTCATGTTCAGATCCCAAATTGTTTTAGTTTTGAGGGAAAGTCACTGATGACTTCCATGGGACAGCAGGATCAGCTTGGAGTTCTTGGGGAGTTTACCGGCTCCTTAGTAGGTGATCTGGTTCAGAACTTGACAACTTGAAGCAAGTTAGGCACTGGAGTCTTTTGTCTCTATACAACTTTTTTCCCGGGTGACAGTTCAGATTGACATAATGATTTATTGAGGTGTACTGGAAAATGAAACACCTGAAACAATGCCTGGAGCCCTGGTGGAAGAAGACTAAAAATGAATCCAGTCAAGCACAGGTACATGCTCATGCTTGAGCCTACACTATGTGATGCAGGAGGCAAACCTGGCTCACTTCTCTCTTACTGTGTTCATGAGGTGTTATCCAGTGACTTATATCTTCCACCTAACCACTGTGATCCACTTATTACATAGCATTTTTGGTGGCAAAGTTGCTCAGATTTGCTAAAATATTGACTCTTAATAGTGAAGAAGACTATTATCTGAGACTCCTTTTGGCCCATGACCTCCAAGGAAGGGGTTAGATCAGTGATGGCGAACCTTTTAGAAACCGAGTGCCCAAACCTCAACCCAAAACCCACTTATGTATCGCCGGATGGGTGTGGCCTGCCGGGTGGGTGTGGCTACAGTGATCATGGCAGATGGGTGGGCGTGGCCAACTCGATGTTGTTCCTGGGGAGGGACACCTGTGGGGGACGGGCAGGGTTGGGGGAGATCCAGGGGGGCTCTGGCGGGTGGGGCGGTGGGCAGGAGGCTGGTCCTGCGGGGTGAGGCAAGGCAAGGGGAGGCAGGGCGGGGGTGCCATTGTCGCAGGACAAGGCAGGGGCCTGGCACCATTGGCCCCCACACACAGTGGCCAGCAAGCGCATGGGTGCTGGGATACATCCGGCCACATGGAACCTTGGCGAGTTAGCAGGCGGCTGGTTGAAGAGGACGGTTGCCATCTCTGGAGCATGGCATGGGTGTCCACAGAGAGGGCTCTGAGTGCTGCCTCTGGCATGTGTGCCATAGGTTCGCACCACTGTGTTAGATTGTCCTCTGACATGTGTAGATTGGATCCCTGACCACCTTTCCTGTAAAGGTGGAGAAGTGACCACCTGGATCCATGAGACTGTTAATGCCTTTCTGCATCAGGGGGAGCTATTATAGAGGCAGTAGTTTCTCATTTTTTAAAATGGCTAACTAATAGTAATAACAGAAAGTGAGACTTACACTCTGAATTAGAGTAATGACATCCTCATATATCTGGTTCTGAATGGTTACATTAGATCAGGCAATTGTGCATGAAAGAGAATATTGGTGACAAAACAACTGAGAGAGTCTTATTAAATTTGCACATTTAAGGGTTGGAGGGATGGTGAGGAATGCTGGGAGTTGAAATCCATATTATTATTATTATTATTATTATTTTAATTTGTATACCGCCCTTCTCCCATAGGACTCAGGGCGGTTCACAGCATATTAAAAACAAATAATAAACACAAAATACAAAAAATTACAAAATACAAAAATACAGAAAATAAACCCCGATAAAAGCCGAATTAAAACCAAATATTACAAGCTGTGTTTCCAATTAAAATANTAAGCCTATACAAAGTTGTATTCAAAAGCAACAAATTCATTGGGAAGCAGAATTAATTTAACCAAAGAATCTCCATAGAAATTTAACCAAATCCTAGTTTAAAAGGATATTTAGAGGTAATTAATTTGTACAGTATTTGGACTACCAAAGAAGAGAAATCTTTTAAATTTCATTTTTACCTTCTATTAAATTAGTCAAAAATTCTTGGTCTGAACTATTGCAAAATGACATATGATCCCAGTTACCTTCTGCCATCTCTGGCTTAGATGATCAAGTTGCTGAAGATAAGAAAAAGAACTTAGAGAAAAGCTAATTAGCTACTGTTAACTTTCAAAAATACTGAGGCACAGGAGTAACATAATCTTTGAATATAAGACTACTTCTGTTTTGTGCTTTCCAAACAGCAATTCCATAATGCCAATTAATGTAGTATTAATTCCCAAGGATGACAGGCTTGAAATGTGCTTTGTAAAATCTTGTTTAGTTGTCAAGATTATTAAGAGGAGTGGCTTAAAAAAACTTTATATTCTTTAGGAAATAGATTAACCCACTTAGCCTTTTCTGCATGGGAAAATCCAGTTTAACAGGTTAGTCACAGATGACAGCAAAGTGCTTTGGGGCTGCATTCAACAATCAGAAAAATGATAACTGCATAAAAACATTTTATTGAGACATTTTGTTTGCTTAGATTGCTTTTCTAACCAAATCATTGTTTCATTTCTCCATGAAGGCTTTTATTTATTATGGTTCATTGCACAGTCAGCCAGAGGTTCAGACTGGATTTGGCATTTTTATCTTCCTATCAAGTTCTTCCCAAGGACCTGGGATAGGTAGATGTTATAGTTGGATGGTGCAAAAGGTATCACTGCAGGAAGTAAGCTGTTCCAAATAAAGCTGCCTTCTACAATTGATGCTGATGGTGTTCAAAGTGTGCTCCTGTAGCTTTGGAATTGTACCTTGCTTTGATACTATCTTTCTTTTCTTTTGCCACAGTCATTCTACTTCTGTTTGGAGATTTTTGTATTTTGTGATTTTCTCCATTTCTTTCTCTTTTCTCCTGCTCTCTCCAGGTATTGCAACATCCACTATCCAGACTTTTTTCTTTGTTATCAATAATGTTTAACTCTGGAGTGTTATGTAGCAGATGCTTGTTTGACTGAATTCTAAAATTACACAGCACTTTAGCTTCTTCATTTTCTATTACTTTTCCTAAGTTTTAATCCCACCAGCTTGCAAACAAATGATATTTCTTGCAGATGTTCCAATGCACCATTGTTGTTACTTTGTTATGCTGTTGTTTGTAGTAAGTTCATGTGATCTTATTATAGCAGCAAACTAGGTGGCCCACTGTTTTTTCAGCTTCTTTGCAGAGGTGGCATTTGCTGTCTGTTGCTGTCTTCTCAGTTCTGGCTTTATATGTTCTAAAGGTCTGGTTTTATACTGCCCAAATTAGCCCTTTATCTGTTTCTTCAACTTTCCTTCTCTTAACTATTGCCAGGACTTGTTGTTATCTGCTTTGCCTACTATTGGCTATGTAATATTTTGCTTTGTCATATCTTTTCAGTTCTTCATTTGGTCTTTCTTGTAGGCCAAATTGAAAATGAGGGATTTTTGCAATAGATTTATGTTGCTTTTGTCAATGCCGATGGTAACTTTAAAATTTAATTTAAGACTGAAGAACTGAAAGTCCTGCAGATATTCTTCTAATGCCTTTTTATCTGTACTTGCAAATTCCATGGTCACCTATTTTTCTTAGTAAGTAGAGTCTGTCAACGTTGCTTCATGGATGAAGGGCATGACTTGTGATTATTTTTCTGGTCTCCCTATCCAGAGCTTTTAGTTTTGCTTGAGTCTAGTCCACTATTCCAGCTGTCTATCTAATGAATGGAATTGCCAAGATGTTAATTGCCTTGATGGAATTTCCTCCATTGAGTTTGTACTAAGATCTCTTCACTCTCATGATGTATTCACTTCTAACCTTCTTTTTGTCTTTGGTATGCGTGATGTTGTCAGTTTGAAGTATGCCCAGGTATTTGTAGTGATTTTACTCATCCAGGCTTTTGATGTTATTCTAAAGGGCATCGATATTCATTCAGTTTTCACTATTTTACTCCTGTTGATGGTAAAGGTGACATATTTTTCCAGTCCAAACTCCATTGAAATATCTTGGTTCTATATACAGAAAATTTTGAGCAGTGATTCTATCTCATATGGTGTTTTTCCATACAGTTCAGTTTATCTATGTAAGGAAGGTGGGATAACCTGGCAAATATGTTAAACATATGTTAAAATGTGGCTATTTCACTTGAATACATATGTAGGAGTAGCCCCAAAAATTGCCTATACAGTATCTGACTATACTTTCATAAAAAACATAATCAAATCAAAATCTATCAGTTTCAATCATATAACATGCTAAATGTGATTGGTTAAGAGTTCTTACCATGTGTGAATTCAGGTCATGTGGTCAATATATTGTTCACTGCATTAGTATCTATAAGTGCTTGTTGCTTTTGTCAGAATAGACAAAAAGCAGGGGTATCTGCAGGGAAGCACCAAGATGGCAGCCATAATCATTTAATTGAAACACACCCCTATTTATGTGCACCATTTGAGCACTATTTGTGAAAAGATGTGGGATCTTAGTCATGTAGTTGAGGTCACCATCTTGAAATCTGCTCTCACTCCTCTACATGGATGCCCTTGGCTGCTGGAAGGGCAATGTGTGTGCATGCGCATACACACTTCTGTTTCTGAGAAACAGAATGTGAGAGAACAGTTGGTATGTGCAGATGGGGGAATCAATTTTATCAAATGGAGTACTTAATTAATTTGAATCAGTAGTATACAGTGTCTCTGTGTGTTTGTATATATGTGGGTGACTTCATCCTTCTGGTCCCTGAAGGATTATATCTGGCAGGTGCATATGCACAAGTATTATCTGTGTACACATTTATTATAACTAAAGTTGGAAATTTAGTTTGCAAAGGTGAGGAAAGTTGGATCTTATATTGGATGCTTATCTCTATATAAGTTTTTTTTTAACCTTCAAACTCTTCCTTTTGGACTAAGCAGGATCATTAACTTTAATGTAATTAACTTTAATATACATTTACTTAAATACATTTAATATGTTTATATGTTGTGCATTTAATAATTTCTCCTGATTTCACATTAAAAATAATTTTGGTTACAACTTTTATAGTGGCTTTTATAGCCAAACACTTCCATAGCCTGACTTCTACAATCTGGTGCCTTCTAAATTTATACTTCAATTTCTGTAATTTTTAGATGCCTGGCAGACACAGCTTTTGACATTCTCTGTCCTATTTGGGCCCAACCACATTGGAAGGACCATGCCACCTAATTCCTGTGGGAAAAGGAGGAATTCTCCACTAGTATCTCAGAGGGGAACTTTGCCATTAGTAATTGCACTATATTTGTCTGCTTTTCCAGTAAAGTTTGGATCAGAGATCATAAGAGCAATACTATAGTAATTCTAATTAGTCTATGATGTTCTATATTTCCCATTATTAAGCATTAATGGTAGATACCTTTCTTTTAAAAAAAAACCAGTAGGGAATATTCAGAGGTAATTCTCCAAATGGTATTTTTGCAGTGTGTGTGAGGGGGAAAAAATAGAAATTCTCTCATGACGTGTTTTGGGACCCAAAGCATCATTTGGCTATCCCTATATATTTTGCATATCTATAGATTCCATTTGTGAAAAACAAGTATTGAAAAAAAAAATATTTGGACAGAATGCATGGGTATCACTTAAATTTGTGACCTCCTTAATATATTGCATTGCTAAGGTGTGATGTGAGCTGACTCACAGTTGTTCTCATTTCAACTGCCAAACCAAATTTCATGTTTTAGGAAAGAAAGTATATAGCAGGAACATAAGTATCCATTTTAAAAATGACTATGCAATAACATATTTGACCAGAGATCAGATTTAACTGACATCCTTATTTCCATACTTAGGAAAAAAGGTGAGTCTTGACCTTTTCATCTCTGTGTTGCTTCTCTGAATAAAATGTGAAAACATAAGAATATTTTTAGATGGAGAGAAGTAATCAAATTCTTTTTTCCTTTCCTTTCCTTTCTTGTTTCTCCTATATATATAAAAATTGGATAATGAAATCCAAAAATGCTTTACTCCAAACCTCTTAATGGAGCCCCTCTCCAGGCTAAAATGCTGTTCATTTATGATTATAGCTGTTAGGAAAAAAAATAGGCTTCTGACAGATCTTTGACCATGCCTCTTATACCAGATTATCTTTCTCGTAAAATAAAATATGGAGTATATTTTTATAGTCTGAATCTGTACTAGGTTTTATAGGAAATGCATAAAAAGATATAGGCAGGCAGACTCATTGCATGAATGTGCTCCAGGTGGAATTACTTTCCCTGCATGTAAAATCTCTACTTTGCTTATCAAGGTTTTTCACCAACTCAGAAGGATAACATCTTCACTATCTGGGAGATAGTTTTCAGCTGTAAACATCTGAATCGCCCATCAAGATTTAATGTACTTGTTGGGAGGATTTAAGGTGGGAAGGTATGCAAGAGTTCCTGGAAAAAGTGAGTCAGCTACTAAGCCACCACCAGATATGGTACCTTGCAAGGTGTTTAAATCTATTCGGTTTTCCAAGCCTAGCTA
>NW_015387047.1:135255-169846 GCF_001527695.2 Protobothrops mucrosquamatus | reverse complement strand
TAACATCTTCACTATCTGGGAGATAGTTTTCAGCTGTAAACATCTGAATCGCCCATCAAGATTTAATGTACTTGTTGGGAGGATTTAAGGTGGGAAGGTATGCAAGAGTTCCTGGAAAAAGTGAGTCAGCTACTAAGCCACCACCAGATATGGTACCTTGCAAGGTGTTTAAATCTATTCGGTTTTCCAAGCCTAGCTAAGCAACAAAGTCCTATTACAAAGTTTTTGATGGACAGGTGATGGAAATGATGGGCTTTGTTTCAATTGGCAGATCACAAACTGTACTTCTTTTAACAGACACCATCCGTGACTGGCTTCTTAAACTTAGCTGGCCTCCAGATGATTGGACTTCTACTTCCAGAATTATCAGTAATGACCATGCTGTCCACAGTGTTAATCTATGTTATAGAAACATAAAAAACTGATGGCAGAAAAAGATCTAGTGGTCCATCAAGTCTGCCCTTTGAGTTTTTGTTTCATGATTTTTTATTAATTTATTATTTTAATTTTTTATTTATTTTACTTTTTGCTGGATATCAATAGCAATAGCACTTAGTATTATATAGCGCTTCATAGTGCTTTACAGCAGAGGTCCCCAACCTTTTGGGCACCAGGGACCCGTTCCGTGGAGATAGTTTTTCCGTGGACCAGAAGATGTGTGGTTTTGTGTGCATCTTGCAGATGGGGCTTTGCTTGTTTGTGCGGTTCTGGTTGCTGGCATTCTGCGGCCCGGTACTGGTCCACTGACCAGGGGTTGGGGACCCCTGCTTTACAGCCCTCTCTAAGCGGTTTACAGAGTCAGCATATTGCCTCCAATAATCTGGGAGGTTATGCTGGCCAAATTTTGGATAGTGCCATATTGGGCTAGGATGTCTCATCCCAAAGTTATCAAAACATGATTTTAATAATAATAATAATAATAATAATAATAATAATAATAATAATAATAATAATAATAATAATAATAATTTCAACCTTCCATAGAACCTCCAGTAGATCAGGTTGGGGAACGAGTCCGTCCTTTGGGATATGGTAAAGTCTGTTTACCGACAGGTCAGAGAAGAATTTTTGCAGGTCACAACCTCGTAAGTGTCGAAGACCTCCGTCCAACAAGGTGACTAATTAAAAAGGTTGACGGTACCTGTCAGGGGGGAGGGTTTTTTGGGTTAGGCTTGTGATCCTATAGAAAGTGTGTCTTATTTTTTTCTTGGCCAAGACTATCATCTATCTAACTTTGAATTGTGTAGAGGACTGCACTCCAAAAAGTAAGAGGTGAGAGTAGAAGAAAAACTAAATCTATTTACTTACAGTTAAATGCTATTTATATTACTTTCTAGTCATGTAGTTTATATTTTTCTCTTTTATCTCATAAAACAAGACCATTTGGAGAAGCATTTGTAGGACTCTGAGTGCTGTGCTCCTTGGGATACGCCATATGGTTTAGGTCCCTAGATTGTGCATTCTCTTGTGTTAAAACCTAAATAGAGCACTTCCCCGAGTCCCCTAAGTCTCTGCATGTTTTTAGATTGTGTTTGATCAAACATGCAGTTCTCTAATACTGCTGCTATGCTATGTCTTTTAATCAAGCTTAGATGATGATTTACATTTTGCCATTTTTGCTTTGAAATATTGATTCATAAAGGCCTTAGCTTTATAGATGAATTAATAAACTTCTATCTCAGCCTTTCTTTTAAAATTTATTTAAAAACAGGTCTTTTGGATATCTAAAGTTTAGTTGAAGACTTATATCTTTCAGCATATTACTAATCTTATGTATATCTAAAATGGTGGAAAGGACATAATTAGTGATGCATATGATGAAACAGTTTAAGTAAATTTCCTGACTCATAGTGAAAGAAAGGGCTGAAATCTAAAAGGCAATTTTTCCATGCCAGGAACATCATTAACCCAATATGTGAACCATGAGGAGACTGGAATGGTTAAATAAATGACTTGTATTAATCAATTCCATTCTTTTTAGTGGTGATATCTTGATGTGTAAGAAAATAAGAAAAAATTTAAATTATGAAGCCACAATTTAACTGTGAATGATGTAATCTTTTGGTATGGAAACTGTGTTATAAAACATCACAAGAATCATGAGAATATTTGTGCTGCAAAATTGGATCCTTGTTCCTGCTTTCAACCAGGATAGGAGGACAGGAAGGAAATGTATAAGCTCCATTCACGTATTGACCTTAGAAGTGGTGATGGCCTTCTATGAGGATATTTTATTTATTATTTATTCATTTATTTATTTATACAGTCATATCTCTACACCCCTACTTCCAACAACTCAAGGCAAGTTACAATAATATCATTATGGTCAAAATAGAATGATAAACTCATAAAAATAATATTCCCTTAATAGTCTGGAATCTGTCAGCAGTTGAGTGCCGAGGGACTGAGGCAATGCTTCTAAACCCATTGTGCTTTTCCCTCCAAGTAGCTGAGCTACTGCATATTGAACCAATTGCAGCTTTTGAGTTGCTTTCAAAGGTGCCTCATGTAAAGTGAATCGAAGGAGTCTAAAGACAAGGTGATGAAGATAGGAGGCACAGCAGCAAGAGCATCCTAGTTTGAGAAGGGCCATAACTTCTTTAGACATAGAATGAATGTTACAGAAAACTAGTAAAACACTCATTGTAATTAATGATGTTAATATGAAGAACATAAAGTATTCTCTATTTGGAAGTAGTCTCTATTTAGACATTTTAAACTCTCTGTTTCCTTCCATTAGATGCTCAGATTTTTCTGCATTCCTTCTTTGGAGTGAATGGTACATAGTCCCTGTTCTGAAAGTCTTCATGAACCACTAGGACTGCACCTACCTGTTCTTTGCTATCTTTCTGTAAGTTTTGCTTTTTCAACTGCTCGGTTCCTATACTGACTTTGGATTTTTGATGACAGTGGAATATGTCAGAATCCTGTATCTCAGCAGTGCAGAACTTGTGTCTCTCTTGATATTACTGATGTATCTCTTCCAAAAGACTATCCAGCATAGATGATCGTGAAGGCTGCTGGGAGTTGTAATTCAATAAGATTGGTGGGACCATGGAATCTTAGTTGTGTTGATGAAGATGGCAGCAACCAAAAACTGGATACCAGTGTAGGACATAGTTTCAGACCTTTGGAAAGCAATTTGCTATTTTACAAGTCTAACACATTTTATGCCCAAGACAAAAACAAGATGACATTATCTCTCTTTAATGTCACTTGAGGGCAGCAGGCTAGCTTAGTGAGGTACAATGCAGGTTCCATGATACAGCTGTAGCTCTACCCTCACTGCCTCCATGCTACAATCTGCCCTCGGTATCTAACTAAGGTAAGGCAGCTGCTTTACTTAGCCTAACATTGGCCTTGTTTCCTCACTCATTGACGTTGCAATCTCACCAACACAAAGTAGGCAATTGTATGGTTGATCTATGGCCACTCCTTAATAATGGAGCATCTGCAAAAGAGTCCCATTATCTTAACTAGATTCTTCAGAGGCTCACTTTAAATATCAGCCTTTCTTTCCATTTGGTTCAGAACAAACAATGGAGAAGAGGTATTCTTTTACAGCTTTCCAATCACTCACTCACAAAACAAAGCGAATAAAAGTTTTTTTCCCTCAGTCCTGGTTCTCCAGCTGAGCGTAGCTTTTCCCATCTGGTGCTAAAGCAGTGTTTCTCAACCTTGACAATTTTAAGGCATGTGGACTTCAACTCCCAGAATTCCACAGCCAGCAATGCTGGCTGTGGAATTCTGGGAGTTATTATTATTATTATTATTATTATTATTATTATTATTATTATTATTATTATTATTAATTTAATTTATATCCCGCCCTTCTCCTTACGGACTCAGGGCAGCTAACAACCAGATAAGTTGAAGTCTACATGCCTTAAAATTGTCAAGGTTGAGAAACACTGTGCTAAAGGATATATTTTAAAAATGGCAGGCATCCTTCCATGAATTTTACCAACTATGGGGGTTATTCTTGGCTCCATATACTGTTATTTTCATTCCTGGGGTGTTTCAGTAGGTTGATTCCACTAGTTTCCAATGGTTGATGCTCCCAAAGGCTTACATATTTTTATGAACAGTTCTGGATTGAGAAGTGACCTTAGAGGCAGGAAAGATATGAAATTGCCAATTCTCTGTAACTCTTGTGGGAAATCCTTGCTGCTTCTTGTGACATGTCATTGACTTTTCTCAAGTCTAAGGTGAGGTGACACATTCAACATAAAAAATAATAACTTTATTTTTTCTGTCTTATTTGATCTTTCTTCCAAGGTTAGTGTGTTAGTGTGAGGTGAGTTAGGTTGAAAATTCTCTAGAGCTATGTGAAGATTCAATTTAAAGTGGTGATTCAGTTATATTGTCTTAAAATCAAATCTTTGAATTAAATTGCCAAGTCAACTCCATGCATCAGATTGGGTGCTTTGATTTGGCAATTTGATGAACTTTTGCATGTTTATACACTTTTTTTATTCTGATTGATAAACTGATTGATAAATTGTTATATCAACAGTTTAACAGTTTAGGTGATTACATATACCTAGAACTTGTGACAAATCAAATCTACTTCATAGTTTAATTGTAATAATAATCTTAATAAACATTCATAATAAGTACTAAGTATCTATAAAACATGTCCAAGTGTTTAAAATATTTCACCTGCATTCTTGTATCACATATGTTACTGGGAATTATTCCCATATTGCACATAATGGTTTTGAGAAGTAGTTGGTCAAAAAACTATTCAGCAGAGGCAATGGTACTCTGTCATCTTTCTGGTTTGTAGTTTAATCTTGTCCATTACAAACCTACCTCTTTTACTTAGAAATAACAGCCATAATACTAATTTTTGTGTCTTTACCAGGGAACAGTGCAAAGAAAACAAAGCAAAAAAAAGCACTAAAACAACCAACATAACAATAAATATATTTAAACGAATGCCCTGAGTATATACTGTATACACTAATAATAATTTAAAATTAACCTAGAATTAATTTGGAATTATCAGCTATATCATGGTTAAAGTGGAACAACTAGAACTTATACTAATCCACAAAGTAAATAAAAAATATTTTAAAGGCCATCAGATTTCTATAAAGATGAAGGGAGCTGATTCGAGAGTCACAGGGCCAGACTCATAACTTGAAACCATAACCCTCTATGGAGGTACCACAATAAGACTCTGCTCAGAGAAATATAAAAAACAAACAGAATTGTAGGGAGAAAAAAGGGCAGTAAATACTGAAGGATACAGAATCATAGGGCTAGAAATGATCTTGGAGGTTTTCTAGTCCAACCCCCTTTCTAGGCAGGACTCTGTATTCTGTCCTAGACAAATAGTTGTCTATTTTTTTTCTTGAAAACTTCCAGTGACCTCCCAGAACTCCCTGAATTTTGGGAGGCAAGCTATTCCATTGAGTAATTGTTCTCACTGACAGAAAATTTCTCCTTAGTTCCAAATTTTTTCTTGTCTTACCGTGACTTGCTTTAGAGAATAAATAAATCTCCTGTTCTGTGACAGCCCTTCAAGTATTGGAAGATGGCTATCATGTCACTCCTAAGCCTTCTCTTTGTTAGGCTAAACATAGTTTCCTTAGTCATTCATCAAATGGTTTAGCCTCCAGACCCTTTGTCATCTTTGTTGCTCTTCTCTGCACTCTTTCTAGGGCCTCAGCATCTTTGTGTTGACCAGAACTGGATGCAATATTCCAAGTGTGGACTTAGTGCAATAAAGAGCGGTATTATAACTTCTTGTGATCTTGATGCTATACCTTTGTTGATGCAGCCTAGGACTGCATTGGCTTTTTTGGCAGCTACAGCACACTGCTGGCTCATACTTATGTGGTTATCTACTAAAACACCAAGAACCTTCTGACAGGTACTACTGTTGAGTCAGGTATTGTGAATTCTGTATTGTACTGTATAATCCTGGGAAGCTGTAAATATAATTACTAATAATTTATACTGGGCTCTGACCTGAATAGAGAGCCAGTGGAGAATCCTATATTGCACTAAGGCATGAGAATAACATGGAAGAGTCAAGATATCCCAAGCAATACTGTTAAGAACGAAGATCAGGGAGAGATAGAGGGATTGAGAAAAACTGCCAGGAATTTACCACAGTAATCTGAGCATGAGGCAATGCCAATGATATCCAAAGAATATAGACAACAGTCCCTAATGGTCAAGTGTGCCTGATACTGCCACAGAACCAAAGGGACTAAAACTGATATAAAACACCCAGACTTAGCCATTCAGAATGTTGTTCATAATGTGAGAAACTGCTGGTTTATTTGTAGCCTGCTTAAAATTCTTATGGATATAGTTTGAAAAAAATATTAGAAGGCAAATGAAGAACAGATTGTAAGAGGACATTCTGTCAAGGACTTTTGACAAATAAGGAAGCAGAGACATTGGCTGGTAACTTTAACATAAAAGTGATCCAAGGGATTTACAGGAATGGATGAAGAAAGGCATTCTTAAGAGTTCGGAAAACTATTGGTGGTTAAGGACCAGTTAACCAGTTGAGAAATACAGAACTTGAAAATGGATCCTAGGATAAAAAGAGAAAGGGGAAAAATCAGCAGAAGAAATAGTATAAAGAGACTCCCTCCTTGTTTTGTGAAAGATCATCCTCCAAAAGTGCTTTTTTCATGAGGCAATTCCCCACCATCCAGTCAGAGCTGAAGAAGCCTCTTGGATGAGAAGCGAAACATCTTCAAAGAAAAACAAGAAAGTCCAGTTGCCTCGTGAAAAAAGCACCTTTGGAACAACCATGACTGACTGACTGAGAATCTCCATAGACATCATCCTCCAAAATACTGTAAGGATAATTCAAAGGCAGAAGTTGTAGAAGGAAATAGACAAGAGGGTGGATGAAAGCTAACAGAGAAAAAAAAAACTTGAAACCCCCAGCAGAAAGAAAACAACAGGGAGGCAACATATCCCCAGATTGAGTGGTTGATATGCTAATGAATGAAAAGTGAAGGAAAGGAGGACTGGTGAGAAGTTCTGTCCCGGATTAGATTGTAGCTTGAAGTAGAGTCTGCTTTGCCTCTTGCTTTGTGTTCATTGGAATTTGCTTCCATGCATCTTTGCACAGGATTGGTGCTTCAGACCTTTTCTAAGGTCCAGCTTCTAAAATATTATATTAGTTGCATCTTTGAAAAGAGCATTCTAAGCTACTGCATGAAACTAGAACTCCAACTTACTACCAGATCTCTGCCCATTTAATGTTGACTGAAGAAAAGATCCCACAATGTTTGTAGAAAATACATTGTTTGAAACAAAAAGAAATTGTATTTTTCTAGTTATGGGTAACCACTATAAATTCTTATTTTATTTGACCCAGGATAGATATGTGGTACGTGAAGCTCCATCCAAGGGTTTAGCTGAACTGGCTAGGGGACAGGGCTTCTCCTGTCCTCCAGAATCTCTTGCCTTAGGTGGCTGCTTCACTTTGCCTAATAATAGGAGCAGCCCTTAAGTGAGGTGTAGCACGTAAGGCACCTTACATGTCCTGCCTACCTGCTCTTTTGCAACACCTCCTTAGCCTCTAGTTTGGAAACTTGAGGAGGCAAGTGTCTTTCAGGAGGCTGGAGATCATATGATCATTTTTCATATTAAATAATAACATATCTGACAGCTTTGTTCTCATATTGTATTTGAGTATTGAATTTTGAAGCAAAAACATGAAATCTGAAGCAACTTCGGTGCAGGACATCCCCTTTAAACTGCATTTTATGGGATAGCTGTGATGTTGTGAAATATGAAACTGCCTGTGCCTCTTTCCCTTTGGTCATGGGCACACCTTCTGGGTGAAACCAGCCTGTCGAAAACTTCTTCCCAAACGCCCTTGTTAATTTATGCAGCTGATTCATCAAGCAGCATTGCTTGTTCAGCTATTTGGACTTTTGTAATCTTGTCTTCCTTTTTCTGGCATCTTTTCCAAGCCTTTTGTTTCTCACCCTTTTAAAAAAAGTGTTGTTTTAAAAAAAATTATAGCTATTAATTTTAATATTCCATATTTGGGCATATTTGGATGTTCACTAGATTGCTGCCAAGGGGGTGGGTCTATGGAAATAACTCTTTGTTGCCATCTAGTGATTGTCCAGATTTTTTAAGCTCAGATATTATAGCCTTAATAGGGTTCAGGGAACAAGAATATCTTGACCCTATTATCATATTGCACAAGATGCATAAGCATGAATAGTAAAATATGTGAGTGAAGGGCCCAATTGATGCAATCACAAGAAACTATTGCTAAAAGCCATCAAGGAGTGAACTATTTTAGGTTTATGCTTCCTTTGAAGATAATAATGTTCCTCCTCAGAAGGAAAAAATTGCCATGTCATATATAAATACATTCATACCCATCACCCTATTCTTTATTAGGACTAGCGTTATTAAGCAAAGTACAGAAAAGGGTTTCACTGGAGAAAGCAATTATGTTTGTTTGGAAGGATGAACGGTAAAAGGAAGCCAGGCTGTCAAAGAACAGGATGGCTGGGCATTATCAAAGCTGACGCCAGCCAGAGCAAAGAAATAATTCAAGATTGGAAGATGTGAAGAGACCTGGCCCATAGAATGACCAAGAGTTGGACTTGGTTAAATGGATAGCATCATCATAATCATCACAGAAAGG
This sequence comes from Protobothrops mucrosquamatus, assembly GCF_001527695.2. Taxonomy (NCBI): domain Eukaryota; kingdom Metazoa; phylum Chordata; class Lepidosauria; order Squamata; family Viperidae; genus Protobothrops; species Protobothrops mucrosquamatus. The sequence goes on along the minus strand of NW_015387047.1, from coordinate 161,199 downwards.
GAGTAAGAAATAGTAAGCCAAAGAAATTAAAATCATATACTCAAAGATAAAGATAATTTATACTAACCTTATTCACTGCCCCTCTCCATTCCCTTTTATCCTAGTAAAGCATCCAGGCTTCCACCATGTCTACCCTGGGGACTAAGGCAAGAATGGCTAGGAGTACCTGAATCTGGGATGAATCTGGTTATTGATGATTATAATTTTATAATCACTGATTGTACCTTTTATTTTTGATATTATTTTAATATGTTTATTGATTGGTATATTGTCATTTATTGAACTTTATGGTCATAAGCTGATTAGAGACTGACATAAACATGAATTAGCATAAAAGCATTTGTAATAAGTAAAATAAAAAAATACTTGAATTAGAATTACAGAAAACAAAATATATGGCGGAAATGAAAAGTGAACTATCATTCTATAAAAGCTTGGATTTTTGCTGTATATTTGTAAAGTAAGCTGTACTTCTCTGAACTTAGAATATTTAGAATAGTACTTTTTTTTTTGCAGTCTTGCTTTTCATGGAGATCTTGATGGTCTGCTGGCATGGCATTTAGCTGGGGTAGATCTGAATCAAACTGGTTATGATGGAAACACTCCAGCTAACGTGGTAAGAAAGACTGTGTATGCATTGTATTCAGATTTCAGTTCTAGATGCAGGGAATATTGCAAGGTCATGCTCAAAGCCTATTAAGAGGCTTTTTCAGAAGTTTTAATGGGGAATCACATTGAGGGAGATTTTGCAAGACTAACTGTACATGCGTTACATCTGTTCCGCATAGTTAACTCTCATGGGCGACTGGCGAATTCAGTTTGATAGTGCTGCCTCCAAATAAAGAGAAGTAGCTGGGCCAGCAAGTAAGAATTACATTGCTCAAATGGGTAATTGCCACGAATTTTATGCAAATACCTATACAATTTTAGTGTATGTCTCTGTATGTGTGTAGTGTAGTGCATGTGTGTAGAGGGAAAGAACTGCTGTCTAGCCATAGCGTTAATACAATTAATGGAATTAACACTTCTAATTAAGTGTATGTAGCATATATAGCTTATTTATCAATTTTTCATGTTTTTCCTGCCAGCTCAGCTGAAAGAGACTTCTAGCCCATTATTTAAAAGTAGCATATTATGTAATAAAGTCTCAGAAGAAATAAACAGCTATAAAAATAAATAGAAAATCAGATTATCAAGAAAAATAAAACCACTCACTTTTTTTTCTTTCAAACAACGGGTATCTTTCAAGCAGTCCTTGACTCTTGGATGTGGTATAGATAAACAGTATAATTTTAAACTTTAGAAACATTGATCCCATCTTTCTAAAGTTTCAAGAATGTCAAATTGTTCTTGGTAAGGTATTAAGTATTGAAGAATTTTGGAGCAGAGCCTTGACCAGACAATAAAACAGGATGATGCTTATAGGAACATATTGTAATATTGAGCAGCCCTGGTGGTTCAGTGGTTAGAATGCAGTATAGCAGGCAAACTCTGCCCACAGCCTGAAGTTTGATCCTGACAGGGCTCAAGATTGACTGAGCCTTCCGTCCTTCCCAGGTTGGTAAAATGAGGATCCAGATTGTTGGGGGCAATATGCTGACATTGTAAACTGCCCAGAGACTGCTGTAAAGCACTATGGGGCAGTATATAAGTCTAAGTGTTATTGCTATTGCTATGTGTATGGAAGATATACTGTATATATCCATTTTGCATTTGGTGCTTCTGGGTGGAAAGGATTAGCCAGTGACATCACCATTGCCTTGGGGACACCCAGTTGTGGGTTCCTTTCATGTCCCTAGCAGGAGCTGGAGTGAAGGAGAAGAGCTCAACCCTGCCCCATGGCAGCTCTTGGTCTCGACCCCAGGCTTGCTAACCTTCTGCCCAAAGTTCCAAACAATTTAGCCACTGTGCTCCTTAGTGCAGGGCTTTTCAACTTTTCACTCATTGTACCACTTTTAGGATATGGCAATATCTGAGTACCACCAGTCGCCTAGCAAGGTGTCAAAAACTTGATGACCCCCCCAGCTGGAGCCTGGCGCTGATCCTGGCGCTTCCACTCAGCCCTGACAGTCCGAAAGAAGCACCGATCAGCTGGAAAGCGGCACTGATCCTGGCGCTTCCCTGAGCTCTGACAGCCCTGCAGCTCCAGCCATCTCTCGCTCAGGCTTGTGCGGTGCTGCCACCGGTTCAGCTCATTCCCCTCCCCCGCTACCACTTTTCTAGGATGCTCGCGTACCACCTGCCAGGTGCCAATGTACCACAGGTGGTACCCGTACCACTGGTTGAAAAGCCCTGCCTTAGTGTATGTAAACGTGTTGGTGCTTACTGGTATTGCAATCTTTTTTTTTAATAGGCTAAGGCTGCAGGGCATGCAAAAGTCATCGAGTTTTTCAATAAGTTGGCATCCTGAATGTGGTAAGTTTTTTTAAAAAATGAGCATTCATCGTTGTACCTCATTTGGTCATGCAGCACGATGTGGAAAATGGGATGAGAGAGGTCATGGTCCTCTGGCTTGGGTTTGTCATTTTGCCACTGATTTTTACAGTAACCATCAGCAAATATACTTGTTTCTCTGCTTGAAGAGTGATTTGAGTGCAGAACTGGCTGAAAGTTAAAAACACTTGAACCAGCAGAATGTTTTAGGCACCTTTCAGTTTCAGTAAAGACAAATATAATATAAATACAACTCACAGTACATTATTTGGCTAACCTGCAAGCGCTTCGTAGTTTCAATTACAGACATGTGCATGAATAAATTAATAGCAACTAATTTGTTTCTCAGTCTTGCCTTTTTCAAATCTTCAGGCTTTGTTTTATTACTTCCAAAAGTTTCATATAACTTTCTACTTTTATCTGTTTCCTTGTTGTCCTCAAGTACTTTATAAGCTTTGGTCCATGAAAAAGTAGATCAAAATGAATATTAGTCTTTAGGGTGCCCAAAGATTCTTTACTTTGTTTTTCTACAACAAATTATAACAGCCATTCTTCTGAGCTTAGTTATCATCTCAGTTTGAAAAAAATGAAATGAAATTATTTTTAAGTAGCTCTGGAAATTAAGGAAAAGGGTTTTTTGTGCGAAAATAACCAATCAGTGTAATGCAGACTTTTTTTTTACTTCAACTTACAGTACTTTACTTTTTCCTCCTGTTTCACAGCCCATCTCTAGAAAGGACATTTATGTTTGCAATGAACTCCATGAGGATGCTTTCAGACTAGTCTTATTGCTCTGAGATATTATCCTTTATATCTTCACAAAATTAAAGAACTGAAAAAAATCAAAGTCAGGAGACAAAGTATTTATAAGAACAGCTGATTTTTACTTGAGCAGTAGGATCTTCGAAGTTAACCATGTTCCAGGATTTATTTCTTTGTAATAAAGAGCTCAGAAATCATTGGTATCTGTGGTCAATTTATAAGCAGAATAAACTTTGAGTGAGAAGAGATTCCTAAATTAAGTAGCCAGGATTTAACTGTATAGATGCACCACATATTTTCAGTTTCTTTTATACAAGCACACACCTTTTCTATTCTTCATTCCCAAATCCCATGTGAAATTGCTGCTTTTAAACTTTTTTCCCAACCAAAGATCACAAGACTCTTTCTCTCCCTTCCCTCTCTCTGTCCCATCCATCCATCCATCCACCCATTTGTCCGTCAGTTGGTTTCCAAATCAACCTTGCTCAAATTTGTATGCTCCAGATTTGCTGGCACTAGAGCTATTGGAATTGACTGTGTTGGGTCGGAATTCTGTAGATTGTATTCTTCAAATAATGAGTGGAAAAAACTATGCCTGAACATTATCTGGAAACAGACAATTTGGGGATAGCGTGGGGGTTTAAAGCATTTTGGATTAATCTAGTTTGCTTTCTTATATCAAGGATGGTGTCTCTCCAAGGTTTTTTTTAAAAAAACAAGATTCAGCAAGATTGGTCTCCTTCTCGAAACAGACTTTGGGATACTTCTTTTTTCTAATCTGTACAAAATAATACAAGTAGTTTCTTTCCCACTTGCAACTCTGAATCCTAGTATAGCATATATATTGTCCCAATAGCCCAAGATGGTCAGTTTGAAAATCACCAATTTCAGAGATGAGTTTCAGACAGGAGGTCCCTAGAATCAAATCAACTATACTCATCAGCTTTTTAGAAGGGCAACCATGGGCATCATGTTTGTTTCCCTAGGTATTAGTTAAACTTTCTAATAATGTACCCAAACAGATTTAAATTCTGAATAAAATGAAATGAACAGGGATTTTAAAGTGTATTGTGCTAGTACTCATGCTGTGGATCTGTGATTGGCTGAAACTCCCTCTTCAGGGCACATTTGCCAACAACTCTTTTTTTTTTTATAGCCATTTAACAAAGTCTGCAAAATACCTATTGGGGTTTCAGGTTATTAGAAAAATTGCTCCTTCCATAATGTGGAACAAGTTTCACATTGCTTCAGAGGCATGATGAAATGCTTTCTAATCTTCTCTGGATACGAAATAGTCTTCAAGCCCTCGTGCGCAAAGTCCCTAGCATATATGTTTGCATAGTGCAAGATATTATGTTGATATATACATAAATATCAGCATTTTAATAGCTGTCTATTCCAGCAACCAAATTGTCAGCAACATTTTTTACACTGGAATTATTTTGCACAGATGTTTTGACAACAGTTGTGGAATATGAAACAATCAAGGAAGGTTATATATATATAATTTCCATTGCTAAGCAAGGCAGTTGTTAATTGAGTTGTGCCCCATTTCACAAACTTTCTTGCCACAGTTGTAAAGAGAATCACTGCAATTGTTAAATGTGCTCATTAAGTGAATCTGGCTTCTGCCATTGACGTTGCTTGTCAGAAGCTGACTGGGAAAGTTGCAAATAGTGATCACCTGATCCTGGGACAGTGCAACTGTCAAAAATATTTGCCAATTGCTAGGCGCCTGAATTTTGATCACATGACTAAGGGGATTCGGCAACGGTTGTAAGTGTGTCACTTTTTTCAGTCATTAAATGCAGTGCTTTTTTTCTAAAAAAAAAATAAAAGGTGTCAGAACTCACACACATCATACAACCCGCCTTGCCTACCCTACAAGGTTCCATCCAAAAAAGGTGCCGGAACTCCGTTCTGGGTGTTCTATGAGAAAAAAAGCCCTGATCAAATGTATGGTTGTAAGTCAAAGATTATTTGTAGGCAGATATTAAGGTTAGGGAGGTGTTGTTTTATAGTAATACTCAAAACAACTAATCTTCTCTCCCTCTCTCTGTTTTCTTTAGATAGATGATGTTCCTTGATGACTGTGAAGAAGAAAGGCACTGTTCATGCAAACTCTGCTACAATTGAATGCTTATAATGTTTAGGATTAACTTAGAATGGAAATTTATTTTTTTATATCTGTCTTTTTAAAAAAAACACAAATCCTTATTAAAAGAAATATAATGCCTATAATGTACAAGGGTATCATAGATCCAATCTGTACTCCCATAGTAGCCTGTCAGATTGTATTTTGCTTTCAAGATGTAATGAATCAAACTGTAGTATCCACTGTTAAAACTAGGACTTGAAACCTTTGTTGCTGCTGCTGCTCTTCAATTTTGATTACTGCAATATACAGGGCTATTGTTCCCATAATCCCTAGTCACCATGGGCAGTACCGGCTGGGAATGATGGGAGGACTCCAGACTCAGAGGGGCTATTCTGCACTCAGAGCAATGCTCCTTGCCACTGAGATCTCTTGAGCTCTTTGCTGTAATTCAGTGATAGTATGGATCAGCCCTTCTTTAATAAAATTTAGAATTACTTAAAGTGCATAACTCCACCTTTAGCATTCTAAGAAACCACATGATCAAGTATTTGCCATTGCATTAGAAATTAAATAGTAGATTTCCCAACAAATAACCTTTTTGATATGTGAACTGAAGATGGGTGCCAAGAGGACTGGAATTTCTGTGAAGATCATATAGAAACAATGGGGAAAGATATAAGCAAGTGTGGAAAAACTCAAGAGGTTTTAACAAAGAGGGGAAAAAATGGGGACGGGGGAGGGAGAGGGGAATCTAAATTTCATTCAGATTCCAGGTGAGTAAGAACTGAGAACATCCTCACTACCTCTGAAACATTGAAAAAAAAATTAAAAACTGGTTGGCTATGAAATGGCCTATCCTGGAAAAAAGATCTGTCTACCTGGAATGCAGCACAAGAAATCTCGTACTGTGCGGTGAGGATATTCTGTGGCATTTTGTGGCATGTTCAGTTTGATACATGTAAAGCAGACATGTCAAAGGCCCGGGGGCCAGATGTGGCCTGCAAAATGGTTCCATGTGGCCCGCGAAGCCATCCTGGAAACAGTGAGGGAACGGCCCCCACTGCCTTGGCCCTGGCCCAGGTCGGCCAGGAGCCAATGTACAATTTTGTGGTGGCCATCTATGCTGAAACGCATTCAGTCTTAGCTCCACAAGGCCATCTGGAAACAGTGAGGAACCAGCCCCTGCCGCATCGGCCTCGCCTCCTGGGTGCATGCTGGGGAGGTGTCACCCTTTGTGAGGAATGAAGAAATGCACCATCACCTGGAAGTGGCTAGCAAATGGCCCTCGCCTACTTTACATATCCGGCTTGATGGGCTCCAGCAGAGGGGTTTCAGCAGGCAGCTCGGCTCATCCAGTGGACCATGCCTTGGCACTTGCCCTGGTCCCACCCCCTTCTGCCAGAGACCCTCAGATCTGTGCCACTCCTACCCAGGCCCCCACAGGCACCCTTGAATCGAACGATGTAGAGCTGGCCATGCCCACCCAATAGGCCACACCCACTCCATCCGCACCCATCCAGTAGGCCACACCCACCCTGGCCACACACCCCTGCCCCCCCGAGGGCAACCGCAATGCTGATGCGGCCCTCAATGAAATTGAGTTTGACACCCCTGATGTAAAGCAAATCTTAGCATAAATTTAGAGATTTCTACAGCAGGAGATGAGGGGAAACCTAGATAATTCAGAAATCAAAAGTATATCAGAATGTTAAGCAGATAAGTAAATTTGCAAGTTTCTATAGGTAGTGAAGTAAAAATTAATCAGCCTTCTAGAGAATCTGATATGGTGGTGTAACTATATGAATTTGAAAACAACTTAATACATTTTTGATAAAATTTCTCATGTTTCTCAAGTAGGCATTGCGTGTTCCTATTTCAAATGCTTTAGTCTGTAAAGTACTTACAGGCCAAATACAGTAGAAACTATTTGCTTATTACCTTTAAAATGTCATGACTTTGCTGCTATGGTGTTCAATAAAATATTTGGAAATTATTTGTTCAGCATGAAGTGTTTGTGTGTGTGTACGTGTGTGTCGTCTGAGACAATATGGCATTTTACTTACAAGCAACCATAGCTGCCTGGAGCAGTGGCTTTTCATGCAACATACTCATCTGAATCTCTTGTTTTCTGTTGAATAATAATTTGTTGAGTGCTTTTCAATTTTGGTGGCTTCTCACAAGATCACTCAATCCGAACAAAAGATATCAAGAAAGAAACTTTTTAATTGGGCATTTGGAGATTGGAACACGTAGACAGCAGAGGAGGATGTTAAAAGATGCATAACTAAAAATAACACTAACAACTCTCTGCATACTTTCAACCAAGAAAATACACTCAGACATGTTTTTTTTCTTGTGTTTTATCAACAAAGGTTGGTTTTGAAATTTTCTTTAGAATTGACCTCCCTACCCATCATCTAAATAGTAAAATGATGCTGCAAGGATTGTGATAACAAAAAACAGTAACCAAAGTCTTGCTGTAATCTGGATTGACTACATGGTTTCACAGAGAAATCTACTCATATGCAAGAATCTAACAGACTTGATAATCCTGAATTTTATTTCACAGACTTGTTTTATCCTGAATAAGGCTTGGCTTTTTCCATGTTTTTGTTTGAACATACATTAAAGTCCTGCTTGCTCTTTGAGCTTGTTTATTTGCTTACAGATATTTCATTCCCTGACTAGGTAATATGATCAGTGCTAGTGAGTGTGGGGTTTGGTCCAAACAGCCTATTCAACCCTGTACCAACCTGAGCTACATACTATATATTCTCTTCTATTGAACATACATTATAATTTATAGTTTTAGCTCCAAACCATACAAATAAACCAAGTTCAGCTGGGATATCAACTCTCTGATAACTTTAGTATCAAATCCCCCTGATCTGCTACATTTTCAACATCCATTAATTGGCTAGTCTTAGTCCAGAAAGTATAGCAAAGGCCAGTTTGGTCTAGTGGTTAAGGCACCAGGCTAGTAAAGCAGGAAACCGTAAGTTTAAATCCTGTCTTTGTTATTATGGAGAAAATGAGGAGGAAGATGTGTTGGATATTCTTGCTGCTTTGAGTTATTTATAAAAAAATGTATATATAAAAATACGTATTATAAATAATATATTCTATGTAGCAAATTATACAAATAAAATCTTAAGATAATTTCAAAAGAAAGCCAAACAAGGAGGTGTCTTTGAAGACACAATTTAAAATGTCCAGGACAGTGACGGTATATAATTGAAAATAGCAAAGTAAACAATATATAGGTGCAGTCTCAATTATTGAAAATGTGTGCATAGTTTTGCTTGCATAAGGTAGTGCCTCACCTGTATTTCTCTTCTTAATATGTGTTTCTTGAACTATTATTCCACTTTTGTTTACTTGACACTCTCCAGATATTTTGGAGCTACAGCTCCCAGTATTCTCTGCCAACATGGGGGTTATCAACTCAGCATATCTAAGGCCATCAAGTGAAGAAGGCAGTCTGGGAATCTAGCATGAAGAATCTTGGTCATTTTTCTCTTACTCAGCCACTCTAATTGGCTGCTCAGTATAACTAATAGTAGCACCAGATGTAGAATTTTTTTGCTAAACTGGGGAAAAATGGCTTGATAGAGTCATAGAACCATAGCACCTTGGAGATCCAAGAAGAGATCTGAGTATTTCCTAATTCAGAGATGGGACACCTGGTGCCCATGACAGTCAATGTCTCACCAACAAATCCTCTGCCATCCCCTAAATTCCCTCTCCCATCTGACTTTTTAAATAGATTATTTTAATTAAAAATAAAATTAGGTGGAATCTGGCCATGCTGCAAACAAAGTGCCAACTTCTAGCGTGAACTTTATTTACAAGTACAATATACCTCTAGGTCTCTTATGCATTTTTAGAAAATAATAATAATAATAAAAAACTTTGATGGCTCCAGTCTAATGTTTTAAAAGGAAATCTGCCCACCTCAGAAAACAGCCAAATATACAGTAGGACAGAAAAGAGAACTTCCCAAGGGAAATAGAGCGGATTGGGGTGTGACCTTGATTGCTTGCCTTTTGGAGAAAGAGTGTTTTGTGACTGAAACAATGACCCTGGCATTTTCTAATTGGATAAGTTGCCCTTTGGTGGAGCACCCTCCAAATGCTCCCATAATCCAGATTTGACTATTGGCTAAAAGAGTTAAGTAATTCTATCACTATTACATTATCTTGGGGTATATCAGGCATCCCATCAACACATCTTTATAAGCTGAAGAGCAGATATTGGGGCAATTATTTTAAAATGACATCAGTTCAAAGAGCTATAGTAATTTTTTAAGGATAAGCCACAGGAGTCAGGGGACTATTGGCTATGATGAATGGTTACTTAGCTTACTTTATGAAGCCGGAGCTGCTGTAGCCAACAGGCAAACCCAAAGGCCCTGGAGTGATAATTCTGCACAACTCCTTTTGCAAATATACTCTTCATCCTACACACACACACAAACATACACACACACACACCTCTGGATTAAGTTAAACTTTGCAGACCAGAGAATCCCAAGACAGTATTTTCTTTTGTCTTTTGATAAACAGCATGTAAAACTTAGTTTATTACACACAATGAATTCTGTGTGGCAAAGTGATGTCTGGAAAGTGGGGGGGGGGGAGACTATATATACTGCCCAAGGCTATAAATCCAAGACAGATATTTTCCTGATGTATGACCAATACCTACATTCTTTAATTTAAACCTACTCTTTCCCATCTGGTCTGAGTAGATGGGAAACTAAAAGTACTTTCACACTACTTTACAAAGGATTTATCTTATGTTCTGTTGCCATTCCACTTCAAGGTTATTGTTGGAGCCAGTAGGGATTTATGATCACAAAATAGTTGCTGGCAGTGGCAATGGTCAGCCACAATAATATATTCTCAAAAGCAACTTTGTACATTGGTTGATTAAAAGCATGAGTAATATGGACTTGTCCAGGCAATCTCTGAGAATTGGACATTTGAGGAAATACAAAAAAATTATAATAGGTTATAGAAAATCCAGAAGTAGTAAGTTTCATTTAGCATCTATAGTTTTATTGGCAAAGGGTGCCCTGAATGAAACAGCATTCTCAGATTAGGGCAGACAAAGTAATAAGATTAAGAATTTCCAGGCCTAAATAGGACCTATTGGAACTCCAATGGTATCTTGAAGACCTGAATTGGTAGCTATAAGACTCTTCCCACTATAATGCCTATAAGGCAGACCTTAAAGAGTCAGGACAACTTCTTTTACGTCTACCATGATGCTGGTATATACGGTAGTTAAAAGCATGAATTGGTTATTATTCTCTGAATGAGAATAATATCACAGTATGACTTACCACACTCCTGAGATTCACAGTGCATACTTTAACCTGTCCTCCTGAACCTCTTTCCCATTAGAAACATCTTTTCTCTGAGTATACCTACAGTGCCTCCATGTATTACTGAGAATAAGGTACTTCCAATCTGGAATACTGTCAGTTTTATTTGTGCTCCAAAGCATTAGAAACATGTTCCTGCTTACATAAATAGGGACATTCAAGCTCAGCAGCCCTCTATAAAACTAAATGGAATGGAGGGAAACCAACTGGACAAGATTGTGTTCACTGATGTTTTGGGGCTGTCAAATTAACTAGAGAGCTCAGCTAGAGTGGAATTAACAAAAGAGGATGAAAATGCTGATCTCTTCTTCCCAGAAACTGATAATAGGGAAATTATTAATTTCATTTTTAAAATCTGGATCAGGTATGCCATATTGAAAGCAAGTCCATTCAATCCTGTGCACATTTGCAGACAAAATTGTATTTAAAAAATCCAACATACACTGTAACAACCGAACTCTACAACTGCAATGCCTACTATTCAAATGTCATTTTGCAATCAAAACACAGATGATATTCTTGTCCTTTTCATTGTATGCCTACTGGGCAGCAGTTCTACCAATGCCACTATGGTTCATTTAGTGAAGACTGTAGACTAAATGGGAACAACTATCCAGAATTTTTCTAGAAAATACTCTATGCAGACAGACTCATCCTGAGATGACATAAGCTACCTTTAATATATGATCATGCTGGACTTATTTAAACCATCTACAGAAATGGGGAACAGGCTGATCCACTGGCTTATCAAATGAGAATAGAATGACATTCTATCATGAAATACTCATATTTCCCATTTATCCCTTTAAGGCACAGTGATTCCTTGCCTTCCAAACCAAGTCAGAATTGTTAATCTGAGCCTGGCATAACATTTTATAAGCAATTATCCTATCCTATTCCATCCCGTCCCATCCTGTCCCACCCCACCCCATCCTATCCTTATAGCAACCACCTGCTCAGGCTTTGTTGGACTTAGCAAAACTCCAAGTAATATTTTGTGCTTGCATTTGATTGAAACTTGCCACCATTCTTCCCATCTCAGATCTTTTCCTTGACTGCCCGATCAGTGCTTGAGTACCACTGACCCCATAATCTCCCCACTCATCCATAGGGCTGTGTTGCTATGTACTCACAATGGTCAGATTGCAAGAACCATTCTGAGTCCAGGACAGATCTATTGATTGCTAAATCCAATATTCTCCCTAAATTGAATGTTCTCCCTCCATCGTCCCCCCCGACTTCTCCATCAAGACATTTTTATGCACGTAACATTCTTCTAAAAAAATTCTTGTTTTACACTTCTCATTTTAAATGTGCCAGTTGTATTAAAACTTCAGCAGAATGGCAAATCCAGGCCAGAAACTTATAGGTTTTAATCTGGGATAAGGTGAGTTACCACCATCTCATCCTGTCTCTGGTGAATGAAATCTGTTCACTCCCTGTCCTGGATTCAGGCTTTGCCCAATTTGGAACACAACCATAATAATTCCTCTAACCCGGTTAGAGGCTCTCTGCCATCTCCACTTTATTTACTTTTACCCAACCTACCTGTGCATCTTCCCCAGCTGTGCTTTTAAGAGGTACCAGGAATAAACGTTTCATCTGCAAAACAGGCAATGCTGTATAACGCAAACTACCTCTTTCCCTCAATTGTTTGCTTATAATTTTGTGATTTGTGTAAATGCCAATTTTTCTGCCTAAGGGAGAACACATGACTCTCCATCCTTATTCTAACTTCAAGGGGCATTATAACCAAGGGTAGTTAAATTAGTTTGGTGGCTGAATAAAAAAAAATCTAAAGGCCTTTTTCTATGATAGTAACAGATTACAACACTTGAGTCTTTTGTCTTTTCATAACACACATCTTCTGCCTTTCTCTGGATTTAAGTTCTCTGGATAGTGCCAGTTTCAGGCAAGTGCAAAACTAACCAAAGTGAACACAAAAACAAATCAAGCTAGTCTCTGTGTTCAGGAAACAGGTCAATTATTCAAGACATGCCTATGGGATTACCAAAAGCTTTGGCAAAAACCATTACTCATAGTCTGATCGTGTTACCCTACAGGGAATTTCCTAAAGCGATATCTCCATTGTCATGCTATATGTTGGATCATTATATCTGTAGTATAGTAATTACTCCAAAACAGTTTCAGTGTCAGGAAGAGGAACCATACAATGCTTAAAAATGCATGATAATGTTTTATAAAGCTTGCATGTAGGATGAACAAAGAAAGATGTGGAAATTGAGAGAAGTTTCATTTACCATATTGGAACATTCTCAAATCCAATGTGCTAATCAGCCCTCTACTGATCACAATCAGGTTATGTCAGCCGCCTTTTCATGCATTCAGTACAATTGTCCATGTGAGAAAGTCTTTGTGCTCCTGATAGAATGGGACTCCGTAGAATTGTGGTTCATACTGAAGACAATTCATGTTCAGCTGCTGAATGTATTATTTTCTGCAATAGCATGTTATTATTTGAGTGCTGGCTAAGCAGGGGGTCAATGCTTATAGGATGAACTATATCCAGGCTTGACAGCTAGGGTGATTTTTTTTTTAATACACCAGCCACATTTTGAACACAGGAAGGGCTGAATGACTCTTAATGCTTGTTCCACCCACTGAGTCACTTCCAGAAGAGTTGAAATGCCTGCATGACTTGAAATGCTCTCAACCTTCTCTGGCCCAGTGAAACTAATAGAAAGACTGCTTGAGTGGCTCAGGCTAGCTGCATCATACTGAATTACAAACCAATCAATGCCTTTAACCTTGTATGTTATGAAAATCTAGCCCATGTCATCACTCTTGTGTTGATGTGAATGCACTTGTTAAGTTGCCATCATTTTTCAAAAGACAGTGACTTGCCTGAAGTTACCTAGTAATTTCCATATTCAAGTGCAGATTTATTCTGGGCTCTCCCTATTTAACTACCTGACTTTTATATATGTGTATGGATTCAAGATGGTAAGATATGGATGTTTTTGTACACTAGAGAACTCTGCTAATTTTGTTTCCAACATCTTCAGGGCTGCCACCTGTCCTTTTGTAGTGATGTAATGGCAGAAAAAAGGATTCTGGCATACAAGGTTCCCAATCAGCTATATGTCAGAAATTACACCTTTCCACCACATTGACAATAGAAGAAAGGATCCAGAAAGGTGGCTAGCTTTGGCTTGATTAGCTAACTCATTTCCAAAAGGACTCTGTCTCATTCTCAACGTAAACTGCTCCTTTGTGAAGGAAGCTAACACTGGACCTATGGAGAAGGCTCCATTCTGCATATATCACTGTGGGTGGAGGCAGAGTGGGGTGAAGATTTTCTTACATTAAGATGGAGAAGCAGCTGCTGGAAAACTGTGCAAGCCACGTTCATAAGTGATTTGCCAACTGCGACTTTTCTACTTACCAGTGGGACTTGGACTGAGCCAGGCTGGCCCTTTCCCAGGTCACAATGCAGCATGCCACCAAACTGCAAGTTTCATCAATTGGCCAGTCTCCGTGGAACTGCTGTGACCTTCCCATTAAGTCTCTCTCCCCCACCCCCCAACACTCCTGCGACTGGCTTGAGAGTTTTATTTATCGCGTTCTCACCCCAGCCAGAGCGCTCCTCGCGGACTTGGAAAAGGGATTCTCCCTCTCCGGCATACTGGCAAGGGCGCACCACTGCCGCGCGCTAGATAGCCAAGGCTGAGGGAGTCCGGCTTTTCTGAGAAACTCGCCGTTCCCCCTCCTTTCTTTCCCTGCTTCCCCTATGATTTCAGGCGGCCTCGGCCCAACCTGTTGAGCGGTTTTGTGTTTTCTGTTTGTTCTTGTCGTTGTTGCTCCTTTCCCAATGACGAGGCTTTTCGGAGCGCACCTGGGTGAGGGCAGGAGGCGCCCAAACGCGCCACAGAACAGGTTTGCCTCCGGCCCGTTCTCTGCTTACGTTTAACGCCGACCCAGATGAGCGCTGTGAGGAAAAAAAAAAAAACCACACGCGCGCGCACACACACACAAACACACACCCCGTCAGCACCCTTCCACACCTCCCCGCCACCCCCACCCCGCTTGCTGTCGTTGCAAAGGCCGCCTGGAAAAACTGGTCGCGGCAGGGGCGCGGGCCGCATTCTTGCTTGCCCCTGCAGGCGACGGCGAAGGAGTCGGGCGGGTATATAAGAGGAGGAGCAGGTCGAGGCACCTCGAGCGCAGCTCGGGACGGCGAAGAGGGAGCGAGAAGAGCCGACTGGGCGCGCACCTAACCTCGCCCTGCCTGACAGGGCGGCCAGCCTCGCCTTCGACGCTCCAGCAAGGATATTTAAAGAAGCTCCGCCGGGCTCGCACCCAGCATCCCCCCTGCTTGGCCTGGCCGGTCCTCGGCGCGGGAATGGGGCGGAGGGGCAGAACGCGCGCGCGCGCGCCTCCGGCCCGGATCTTCTTGGCACTTTGTAAGTGGCGCTGCTTGCGCGGAGTTGGGTCCTAGGCAGGTTTGTCTGTGGTGTCTCTTTATGCACCCGCCCTTTCTCCCCGCCGCCCGCTTGCTTCCCCCCCCTTTTCTTTTTTGTCTGGCTTAGCAGGTCGCGCAAGAAACGCGAACCACGGTGTGTGTGAAAGACGCGGAATTTTTGTTTGGCGGCGGGAGGAGGGGTGGGTCGGCGGGCGGCAGGTCGCTCCCCCTTTCTTCAGCCCAGCCCAGCCAACTCCGAGCTCTCTCAGCCTGCTGGGTGCAGTGGTTCTTAACAGTTCAACAGTTCTGTAGCATAATTGTGAAATGTTTAGGACCACTTGATCCGGACGGCCTGTGCGTCGCGGGATGGAAAGGAAGTGACCCTGTGGATTTAGGGCAAGGGGAATAAAGCGAGAGAGAGAGAAACGACGAACTTGGTCCGGACTTCAAATGCTGTCACTAAAGGGAGAGTCTGTCTTTTGCAAGGGTGAGGGAAGGCTTAAAGCCACTTTCTGAAAGGCCCTGTCTAGGTCCATCTGCGGGGACCCCAGCAATCCTGAACGTGAGCCAACGAAAGTCTGAATGAGACAGAAAGAAAAAAGAGAGAAGCAGTTTCTGAATAACTTCTCCTCTCAAAAATGTTGAGTCAAAGGAGCAAACAAACAAAAAAAGAATATAACTAGAACATTTAAAAACAGAGAATGTCAAATTCAACCTTTTTTTTTTTTAAAGCAACTTTATAGTTCCCAGGATGACTGCGAGTTCTGAAGAACAAGAGAAAGCAAAAATAATAGGACAGGCGAATAAAGAAAATGAAATAGAAAGCACTTTGTTCGCTAAGCAGTGCTAGAAAAATAACTGCAGGGAAATAAATGTAATCATTATAAATTGCTGTCACAATGGTTAGAGAAGTCCAATAGATGGAATAGATGGGGCCATTTATTTCATGTGTAAAATGTGGTTTCATGTTACCGACAGCTCTTTGCTATTCTAAATCAAAACTAAAACAATTCTCACTATATGAAAAGCCAGGTTAGCAAGCTGTGGCAATAGAATGAGGTCACCAGTACCTTTCAGTGTGCCAGCAAGTTAGCTGTACAAGTCAAGGATAGCAGTCAAAATTAAGAAACAAAACAAAAAACAGATCAGTGGACTGACTTTGAGGAATAAGATATTTTTTTTTGTAGATTCTGATGCTGAAGGTAGAAATCTAAGGTTTAACTTCTGGTGTCACCCATACTATTGTAGAATAAAGCCTCTGTTGATTTCTGTGGCATAAATATACAGAAACACCAGAAATATCAGGCATTCACTTTGGAGATGTACTTTTGCAGGTGCCTAAATAATTTTCATTGTGTTCTTAAAATGATATAATTACTTACTCCAGAACATTGCCACTGCAGAATAAATGATTTGGAATCCAAGAGTTTACTCTCTGAGAATTCAACTCAAAACTTGTTTTCTTAGATTTTGATAATAATTTTCATTGTGTTCTTAAAATGATATAATTACTTACTCCAGAACATTGCCACTGCAGAATAAATGATTTGGAATCCAAGAGTTTACTCTCTGAGAATTCAACTCAAAACTTGTTTTCTTAGATTTTGATCGGATATATTCCCAGGTAAGAGAATTCTTCAGGTTACAACTTTTAAGTGAATTGGCCTATTATCCCAATCCACTCCTTCCCACAAAAGAGAAGAAAAAAAGTATACAGTGTAATAAATATAGGGAAAGTTATTTTCCCTTTTGGGGGGGGGGATACGGGGAAAGAAATGTGTAGAAGGTTGCTGAACAAAAAAACTGGCCAACATATTTCAGTTTAGCATGTTAGGCATTGAGTTAAATTGAGTTAAACAAGACGTCTTTAAGTCATTTCAAGAGTTTCTGAGTGTTGGGTAGCACATAAATTTAATATATTACAGGATTCTGTAGTTAGAACAATGAATAATTTTGATGAATTGCAATGTATTTATGTCCACATTTAGAGCCAGAAAAATGATGTTCTTGATTTTGACTGCAGGGTGTTAAAAAGTGAATCAGGGAGAGAAAGAAGGTTGCACGGAGTTGCACTTTCCCACTCTGTTGCTGCTCCCAGTTTCATAGCTGGGTACAAAGGTGTGGTGACATTTTCTTTATATCTTGGCAAAACATCATAAAGACGAAAGGGTTACCCAATCCCTTTTTTTCCATTCAACAAGAGGTGAAATTTTTACAACTTGTGGCTAGTCACATCAAACATTAATTGTGCCTCCTGTTCAACTGGCCTGACCAGGAATGCTAGGAGTTTTCATCAGTCATTTTCTTAAGTTACAATAAATGTGTGTCAAGGCAGGAAAGCCACGTTTGTCTTGTGGTAGCCAAAATTTAGAATGAATTTGGTATAACCTATTCCGCCTAACCTATTTTGTTAAAAGGCATGAGTTTTTTTTTGAGCTGCAGCACTTAGAAAGGAAGATCTGTCTCGGCTATTTTGACACAATACTCTGAAACAAGATACATTTGTATAATATGCTTATTATTATTATGCTAGTCTTAATCTTGGTTAGATGTTTTTCCCCCAGTAACTCAATATACCTTTTGAACCCTATGTATTTGGTTAGTTTTTGGTTCAATGCAAACCCAGAAAATCGGTTAATTCATTAATTCATTAACCAGATTACATAGCACCCTTACAGCATAAATATACAAGACATGCATCATGCACATAATGGACTCTTTAGTACTTTGTTCTCCTTAGAAAATCCAGCAATCAGTTTGAGAAGAGGGCACTAGCAGGATTTCTAGGAGAACTGTGCCCTCTACCTAGCTTTATTTCCCAGAAATAAACCATGACCAACAAACCATGACCAACTGAATTTGAGTTGAAGATAATGCACTTTTGAATCAAGCAGTTCATGTGAATGCTCTTACTATGAAGGAATTATTAATGCCCTCAGAACTCATGTAGGATCGTTATATAATGCCTATATAATGGAATAGTTATTTGATTAGGACTACCAGGTGAAAATATCCAGTCAACTGTTAGAAGACAGAAAAAAGTCATGGGTTTTCTCCATCTCTTTGCTTTCCTCTAGAGGTTGCCTGGATTTTTTTTTTTGCCCTAGTTATGATAGCCTTTTATTAGGTAATAATTCACAGGACTGGAATAGGCAAAAGAATAAATTAACTTTCCCTAGAATTGTGTCATTCAGATACGTTAGACTTCAAGTCTTATAATTCCAATCACCATTACTGAGACAGGATAAGAATTATAGTCCAACCACATTTGCAGGGCACTTGGTTGGGAGAGGTTGGAACCAGTGGTGGGATTCAAATATGTGAACAACCGGTTCTCTATGTGGATGCCGCTTCCGGAAGTCCATTCTGGGCCTGGGCAACAAAAACTTAGCTACTGGTTCTGCAAAAGTGGTGCGAACTGTCTGAATCCCACCACTGGTTGGAACTAATGGTCAAGAGTATTATAATGCATTTTGTAAATAAATCAGGAAATGGAAAATTGTACATGAATGAATTAGAGGGGAAAACTGATGTCTTATGTCCGTTATAAAACTTATAAAATCCAATGGAATCAGGTAGAGTAGGAATGCTCTGTAAATTCAGGAACAGAAAACTTCAGCTGTTAAAATTGCATTTTGAATGTGTTATTAACGGAGAAGCTGCTATGAAAGAAGAGATGATTATTCTGTAACACAAACTTTGTTACTTTCTCCTTTGTGTCTTTTTTCACAATTCATAACTTTAATAAACAAATAAATGTATTGTCCTTTAAAATACTTTGCGTTTGATTATAATATTTCCATTAGTTTTAGTGGATATGATTTGGAAAGGTATTCCCCACCTTTCCACTATATATTTCATTTTTAAAGTTTTTAATGTTATTTTGCCTAAACATCTCATAGAACTTTCATATGGATTCATGGCTGAACATATACAGTATGCCTCCCACCTTCTGCACTCTTATGTGGGAACCATGTAGCATGAATCTCATTCAAAATAAATTAAATGAAATGACTCAGTGAATTAAGTGAAATAATTCCACGAATTATTTAGTGAAAACTGAGAGTTAAGTGTGTCAGCACATCCAGCACTGCAGCCTAATCTTACAGAAAACAAATTAAACCAATTGCACCAATGGTGACCTGTGCCAGCCAGTCCGGTGGATCAGTCTGTCAAACAAGCTGCTTGGAACAGGTATTACAACTCTGCTGTCTCGAATCAAAAACAGGTTAGGTGAGATTAACTCTGGCATAATGAGTTTAATTTTGCTGGGAGTCACCATAGGGTGGCCCTCTAGCAGTGTTTCTCAAGCTCTGCAGCAGGCCAAAACAAGCCCAACAAAATTTAGAAAAACATATGCATTTTGTCTGGGGCTTGGCTGGAAAGAGCACTCCTATATTATCATTGCTGACAGCTTCTTAATTGTCCATAATGAATGTAGAAACGACCATGCATGGGAAGAAGACAATCTGCTTACTGTAAGAATCACATCATATGACTGGCTGATTCATAGAGTATCTTTGATTGCATGCCTCTTACTTAATATTTTTCAAATTTCAAAAAGCAAAATATTTAAATACTTAAACTCTAGATGCCATACAAAAGGGGGCGGGGGGGGAAACAAAAAAAAACAACAAGAATGCATACCCATTCAGGTATTAATTCCTATCTTACCTGACTAAGGTCAAGATGAACTGAGATTCACCTGAGAAGAGATAAGGATCCATTTTGAAAGAATGGCTGCTAATAATGTGGAAAGTATTGATATATGCACTATACACTTTCCAGGTATTTGTATTTCAGGGACATGAAACATTTGAACTGAACAAAGAAGTCATTTTAGAAAGAAATTTAAATCTAATCTTAAATGAGCTAACTCAGAAGAGGACTCCTATGCAGCATTTTTGTAAAGGCTATATTTCAGAAACTCTATTCCAAAAGTGGAATGCAAGGTTCCGATGGAGTTGTCAGTCCACACCAAATCCAGTGACTACTGAGTTGAAGGCCTTCACCTGTAGCTTTTAAGAAGGATCTTCCACTTTATTTAATCAGTTCAGCTACATTTTGTAGCATCCAATCCTGTGTACAGGATTGGAAACTTACGTCAAAATGACAAAAGCAATCTCTGCTGCTGTGACACAAGCTCCATCCTTTTTTGTACATCTGTACAACTTCACACATATGTACAAAAACAGTGGAGCTTATATCACAATTATGTCAAGTTACTTTTAGAATTTGGACTTCCCTAACGTAAGCCTTCATAGTAGAGTTTGGATGTTGGCCTGATTAAAATTCACCCATGTTTCTCAAAATACTACTGAATTACAACTGTTAGCAGCATTCCTCAACTGTATATTATTTATTGGTGCTGCTTGGAGCTGTGACTAACAGCTTCTGAAAGATCACAGATTTCTAATTGCCCAGTCCACAATCTAAGAATTATTCTAACATTAGGACATGTGAAGCAGACTTCCTTATCAAAGGAACTGCGGTTAAATGTGGGGATAAGGTATATAGTGCCCACAGACATCATTCTGCTCCCAGATATTTCCTTTTGGATACAGCAGGCTAGCTACCCCATCTGACTCTTTTTAAAATAAATAAATCTTAAAATAAAAAATAAAAAGCTGGAATACTGCCAGTAATTATTTGCAACAATGGCGTTGGAACCAACAAAAGTTCTACTGGATTCATAGACAGCACAAAAGAGGCCAAATTCATCTTGTGTTAAATGGCTATCTTGTAATAGTCTTTGCCTACCGGATCTTCTATTCTGTGAAGAGGGAAATTGCCCATATCAACCATTTTTAAGTGCTCCTAAATTCCAAGTACCCTTTCTCCTTGCCCAGTTTCTTATAACTGTAATAGATAATGATTTTATGACACTAAAAAAACAACACACACCCAACAATATATGTATCAATGAAAAAGCATCAGTGTCTACAAACGGGTGTCTGGATGGACAGAACGTGTGGCACAATGCCCCAACACTGCAGTTGTCATCCTGAACGAAAACAATGAGGTCCTGCCTGAAAAGAAACTATGTTAAATTTTCTGATTTTCTGAAGTGAAACACTCAGTGGCTACCTATAAACCAACCCAAAGTAGCCTGGTGTCCCCCAGATGTGTTGTATTTTTATTCTTATAATCCTTATACAAAGTAATCCTCATCCAACTTTGACTCAAACCAATCATTCATCAGCCTTTATTGTTTTAACATATGGTGCTTCTCCAGCATTGGATTGCTTTGAATTTATTATCCCCCTTTAAAAAGAGGGAGAAAAAAAAAGCCAGGAGACTTCTTTTAGCCTGATGGTAAAATTAGAAATAATTCCATGACATTTTTATAGCAGGCATGAGCAGAAATCTTTCTTTTTCCATAACCAGTTTAACCTTCACAATATTGTAAAGTAGCTCTGGACTCATTGGGTTGACAAGACGAAATAAATCTAAAAATAACTCTTAGTAACTGCATTTCATACACTGGATAACTTATTGTGCATTGAATTGGGGGGGGGACAATTTCATCAGGTATTATACATCCTCTGGGCTACAATTTCTTTCTGAAAGTATTTTGAGTTAGAACAACATTGCTAAATTATAGTATAAACGCTAATGCTGAGGCTTTTCTATAGACTTAAAGATTTACCTTATTGGACCTTTGCCTTACTAGCTAGAACATAAAACAGAAAAAGCCCTACTAGATTAGAAACCAAATATCGTTGGAAAATTCATTGGAATATTTTGGAGAAGCAGGACAGTACAGGTAATTCTCTGTTCCCAATCCATGGAGTATGGTTCAATATGGCTCAGTATTTGAAATAATCAGGTAGACTAGCAGTTTTTAATTTTTTAAAAATATCCCAGTACATACTTTTAAGCTTGTGGAACTTAGAGAAGTGGATATGGTTCTTTGCAGTACACGTTCTGCAACGTATGGGCTGGTTCCATGTCCATCTGTTCCTTGTTGACTAACTGAATGGGGGACATTTGTTGGATACCACTTTTAAGGAAGGTGAAATGTCATTAGGTTTCTCATACAATTATAAAATAGGGCATAACCCTAGAGATTATCTAGTACAACTCTTGTTTAGTGTAAAAACCACTAGGGAATTTCCAAGGGACCACTACTGAATCTTTGAAGACCTCTGACAAAGGAGAATTCATTATTTCACTTGACAGCCTATTCTATCACCTGATAGTTTGTACAGTCAGAAATGTACCCCGTTGTCTAACCTGAACTTTCTACATTTAGTTTTAACCCCAAAAGTTTTGGTTTTGGGGCACATAATTTGTGTTACAATCCCACTGATATTTGAAAACTACCCTTATATTTCCCTTCAGTTGCCTTTTGAAGGCTCTCCAGATCTTCAGTCATTCCCATCAGGGCTTAATTTCCAGACTTCTTAGCATCTTGGTAGCCCTCTTCTGAACTCACTCAAATTTGTCAATGTCTTTTTTAACACTGGTATCCAGAACTGGATACAGTAATTTAAGGGGGTCTGACCAGGACAGAGTAGAATGGAACAATTACTTCCTGTGACATGAATTTTATGTTCCTGTTAATGCACTTTAAGTTGCAGTTCCTTTAATTGCTAACCAATAACTAAATCTATGGGATCTAGCCCTGCTTTCTAGGGCAGTAGAGTAAATAATTGCTCTCTTCTGCATGATAGCTACAGTAGATGACAAAAAAAAAATCTTAGCTGGCTTCAATAAAGCAGCTGAAAGCCTGTTTCATACTTTGGTGGGTTTCTATTAAAAATCAATGGATTGTAGGGTAGACTGGGAAATAAACACACATGGACACACTCTATCACACATAAATACACAAAACAAAAACATATTAAGGACAGTTGCAGGAATTGCGCATGTCTATTTTATTGAAAAAAAGGACGAGGGGGGACATGATAGCAGTGTTCCAATATCTCAGGGGCTGCCACAAAGAAGAGGGAGTCAAGCTATTTTCCAAGGCGCCTGAAGGCAGGACGAGAAGCAACCGGTGGAAACTGATCAAGGAGACAAGCAACTTAGAACTAAGGAGAAACTTCCTGACAGTTAGAACAATTAACCAGTGGAACAACCTGCCTCCAAAGGTTGTAGGTGCTCCAACAATGGAGATTTTAAAGAAGAAATTGGACAACCATTTATCTGAGGAGGGGGTTGGATTAGAAGACTTCCAAGGTCCCTTCCAAATCTGTTATTTTGTTATAACTAGCATTCCCAGAAGAAGGAAATGACAACCAGCTTCCATACTGCTGCAAGAAAACTACCAGGTCATGTCCATCTATCGTTGGAATCAACCATAACTCATGGGAGACATTGTATTGAGCATGAAAGTCCTTCAAATGAGCAGTGTTTTCATATCCAGTCTTCTCATTTCCACACACATCCAGTTTCTTTAAGCATTTCATAAGTGATTGTATTTCCTGCTTGCCTCTAAACTTCTTCCTATTTCTCACAATATCATTTTTATGTCTTTGTGACTTGGAAATTTAGGTTCTATTAATTTTCCTCACTTTCTTTCTGCAGCTGCATCATACTGCTTTGTGATCTATCTTGCAATCACTTATTTATATACTAGGATATTCTCAGACATTTTTTCTTTACACAAAATCTTTTCCAACTTTTAAGCCCATTTTTCTACAGTTCATGTCATGCTCCAGCATGGCTGTATAGTGCCACCTGCTGCTATATGAGAGATACTCTGTAATAAAAGTTTGAAAGAAGCAGCTGGAAGACTGATGGCTCTGATGTATGCTTTTGCTTTTCTAGTGCATCTTGTCTCGGAAGACGTCTTTCCAGCTAATTTTTCACTATTTCCACTATCACCACATCTTATTTTTCCTCCTTCTCTTTCCAAAAGAGAATTTTTGGAGTTGCTATTTTTGAAAGTGTTAGCATTTTTCATTCAGGAATCTTTTAAATATGTCCAGATTACAACCCCCAGGACTCACAATCTACAGACACGTTGACTGATTCTGTGAAAAAGAGTTCTTGATAGCCTCAGGTTAGGTACGCCCAGGTTATTTTGAGGAAGAAGCATAACTACAGAAAGATGAAATTAGTCTGCTTGTGGAGGGCACTAAGTACTGTATGTTCAGTTCTCAATACAGAGTTGATTAACTTAAATGTTACTTATGCAATTGCAATAATATGACACACACAAACTCACACACATAGACATATCATTGGTTTTGATTAGTATAAGGGAATTTGTATTTTTATGCAATTTCCCCTTTTCTTTCCCTTTCTGTACAAAAAAAATAAAAATAGCTAGCAATTACTTGTTCATTTTTGCCTTTATGATAAGACATCATCCTTCAATTTAAGGAATAGCAGGCTATCTAAGAAGATGCAGGTGAGGTTTCAAGAGAGAAAATCATCCACAGAGCTGCTGTCTTTTCTTCTGTTACCATTCAATACCTCCCATCTGAGCTGAATGACTCATTCTGCTTAATCTGATAGAACTGGTCCTAAATAAAAAGACAGATAGGGCCTTGGTGCTGAGAAACTGCCAATGTTATGTCTTAAGTCTGCCTAGAATTTGAATACTTTGACTCAATTCACAAATAATCAAATCATAGATGTCACACCTCTAGCAGCCCTTCACAACAGAAACTGGATTCTCATAATAGTCTTATTAATCAGATTTATTCAAAGGAAAAAGGTTAGGTTATATAATCTTGGAAACTGGATATATTTACTTTAATGCTCCATTTATCTGTAAATTAAGGTTGGAAGCTCTTTGATTTTCCTGCTGACTGCTTTTGATCCAGTGGGGAGGTTGCTACTCACTTCCCTGGTATGAGAGGAATGTGCAGATGTTTTGTCCCTGTAATAACGCAAACGGACATCCTGTTTCATAGGCTCTGAGAATTCCATTACGCTTTGAACTCATCCCCTTACTCAGTGCAAGAATCCAAATTAAAGTATCCCTGACAGATGGCTCTGCCTAGTCTCTGCTTAAGCACATCCAGTAGGGATAGCCCATCATTCCTGTGGTAATTGATTCTATTGCCTGACAGCTCTTATCACTCAGCCTCCCCCCCCCAATATTAAATAAGAATTTCCTTTTCTATAACTTTAAATCCATTAGGATTCTGTCCAGTTCTATTTTCAGTTTTGGCTTGCAAAGTTCCACATAGTGCGCACTATGGTTGGTTTGGTTGTTCTCTACCTTTATTGCTTGTATACTGTGCATTGTTTTACTCTTTTGTTGTGAGCTTCCCAGAGTTTGGTTTTAAGATTGGAGGCTATGCAAATGTTTTTAATGAATAAATGAATGAGCAAACCAACCAACAAATGTCTCTCATAGTATGTACTGTGGAATGTAAAGAGTTATTGGGAAAATATCCAACACTGTTGCTGTTGTCCACCTTCTCTGTCTGCAGGTTTTGTAAATAATCAATTCTGCACAGGATGTGAAGATTTAATTGGCTCTAGTAATTCTGGTCTTCCTGGGTTATGGAGTTGGAGACTATGAATATCATTAATTGTTCAGCTGATAATGCAACCTAATCAATTTTGTCAAGGGCAGTAGGTCCAAAGACTACTACACAGAGACTCATGGAGCTCTCCAAAGTCCTAAAAATTCTTCAACACCTTAATTAGGACACTTGGCTCTATCTGCCAATAGCAGACAGTAGGGGGCAGCTCTTCATCATGCTTGTAACTTCCTTCTTCATTTCTTAGTGATAATTGCTTTATTTTATATACATACATAAAAAACTACACTCCCATAACCTCCTTAGAAAAGTTAATTATTCTATCATCACATCACAGATTCCTCTGCACATGCTTACAACATATAGATAATTTACTTTATTTTTATTATTA